>NC_091247.1:124244545-124547575 GCF_042477335.2 Ovis canadensis | reverse complement strand
ACCATCCTTATGACAGAAAGCAAAAAAGAACTAAAGAGCCTCTTGATGAAAGTGAAAGAGGAGAGTGAAAAAGTTGGCTTAAAACTCAATATTCGGAAAACTAAGATCATGGCATCTGGTCCCATCACTTCAAATAGATGGGGAAACAGTGGAAACAGGGGCAGACTTTATTTTGGAGTGCTCCAAAATCGCTGCAGATGGTTACTGCGGCCATGAAATTAAAAGACATTTGCTTGCTCCTTGGAAGGAAAGTTATGACCAACCTAAAGTGAAGTGAAGTTGCTCAGTCATGTCCGACTCTTCACGACCCCATGGACTGGAGCCTACCAGGTTCCACTGTCCATGGGATTTTCCAGGCAAGAATACTGGAGTGCGTTGCCAACGACCAACCCAGACAGCATATTAAAAAGCAGAGACATTACTTTGTCAACAAAGGTCTATCTAGTCAAGGCTATGGTTTTTCTAGTGGTCATGTATGGATGTGAGAATTGGACTATAAAGAAAGGTGAGCACTGAAGAATTGATGCTTTTGAACTGTGGTGTTGGAAAAGACTCATGAGAGTCACTTGGACTGCAAGGAGATCAACCAGTCCATCCTAAAGGAAATCAGTCCTGAATATTCATTGGAAGAACTGATGTTGAAGCCGAAACTCCAATACTTTGGCCACCTGATGTGAAGAACTAACTCATTTGAAAAGACCCTGGTGCTGGGAAAGATTGAAGGTGGGTGGAGAAGGGGATGACAGAGGACGAGATGGTTGGATGGCATCACCGACTCAATGGATATGAGTTTGAGTAAACTCCAGGAGTTGGTGATGGACAGGGAGGCCTGGCATGCTGCAGTCCAGGGGGTGGCAAAAAGTCGGACACGACTGAATGACTGAACTGAATTGAGATCCTGGAAGAGTGTCTGGGCAAATTAGGTACTCAAATAACTTCTCAAAACCAATAAAAATACTGCAAGGGAAATTGTCATAGGCTTTGACACATAGGCGTAGACAGGCTATAAATGCTGCCTGAATAAACAAATCTAACAATACCAAACGCCAAGTAGCACACAACCTGAAATCTAAATGCAGGATTAGCACCTCTGTAGACAAAATACTGTAGGACACATTCTGGTTTTTCTCCCCCAGAAACATGAATATAACATTATGACAATCATTATCATTAAATAAAATGACTCTTATATAAACAGTCTCATTCACAGACCTGAATGGCCTATAATTACTCTGTCCTGATAACGTGCAGAGTTTATATTTCTACTGACATTTAATTTTACTGTTTGCAAATGAAATAGATTGAATTTAAATAAATTAGGCCAGATAAAGGTTAAGGATAACTACGTGCATTATAAAAGATCAACCATTACACTTTTTGACACTAAATTACACTTTTCAATCCTGCAATTCAGAATATTGAGATTTAAAACTTTTTCTATCTTCTCTTCCTAAAGAACTAGTAAGCATGGATCATGTATCACCATCTATCATACACTTAACATGTATCTATTTATTTAGAGGTAACATATGATATGACATTAGTTTCAGGTATACAACATAATGGTTTGATGTTTGTATATATTGCAAAATGATCACCACAATAAGTCTAGTTAACATCAACAATTACTTATTTAACAAAGACTTTCACATCCCATGTGCCATGCACTATTCTACCTTACAAATAAGAACTCATGTAATCTTAAGGTTTAAGAGATTGAATAACCAATAATAATCATACTTATATATAAGCAGCACTAAGTTGTCTATGTATAACTTTTTTAAACTATATTAGTTTAAATTCAATTAGGGATCAATTGGAGTGGTGTTTGACAAAATTAGCTAAAATGACATATTTATTACTACTAATTTATATCATCAAGCTAGGATTACTTTGATTCCTCTTTCTTAAAGTCAATAATCTCTTTACTTGCAAAATATTTTTTTAAACACTCACAAAACCCAGAAGCTTGGTGGATGCAAATTTTCTTTTAAATGCCATTCATTAAGCAAAATTCAAAAAAAAAAAAAAAAAAGATAATCCCTGATTTGCTACTTATAAGTTGTGCAGAAAAAGGCCTTATATTTACATAAATGAAGGATCAAAATAACTCATTTTGAGTCTCCTTCAAAAGCTAGTACTCTATGTTTCGACAATATTACCATGAAAATAACTCAGACAACATGAAGTAGGTTTGGTCCTGACTGTGGATTTATGTGAGGATATTGAAAAGCTGTCTGAATCAGGTCTCTGGTTTCTCATTTGTACACAAAACAACAAAAACTAAAGAAGATTGAGGAAACCATAGGGCAGCCAGGAAATTAAATGTTTCAGACATACTGCCTTACACAGAGAATCCTAACAACACCTAAATAACATTACTGTCAAAATAACATAAACCCTTGGAATGGACTTTAAACGCTTTACTCATCAAAGCACTCACATTACTATAATTTGGTTCTATAATAAGTTCTGATTTGTTTTCCCAGTTTTGTTTTCATGAAGATTATTGAGAACACTACTGCTTTTCAATAAATGATAATACTTCTGCATGTATTTTAATCACTATATCAGGCAGTATTAATACATAACTTCCCAAATGATTGTTCCTGAAAATAGCACCTTTCTGAATTTGTCTCTTGATTATTTTATCTTAATATCTAATTTTTTTTTTTAAGCTGAAACACCTACTATTGTGATGTGCACCATTAGCTAATCTAGCAACTCTTTGGGAGCTACAAGTACGATCCAAGAGTTTTAAGGGTGCTAACAGTATATCCCAACTAAACTTCATGGCAAATAGACGGGGGAAAATGGAAACAGTGACATATTTTATTTTGGGGGGCTGCAAAATACTGTGGACGATGACTGCATCCACAAAATTAAAAGACGCTTGGTTTTTGGAGGAAAAGCTATGACAAACATAGACAACATATTAAAAAGGAGAGACATCACTTTGCTGACAAAGGTGCATATAGTCAAAGTTATAGTTTTTCCAGTAGTCATGTATGGATGTGAGAGTTGGACTGAGCACTGAAGAATTGCTGCTTTCAAACTGTGGTGCTAGAGAAGACTCTTGAGAGTCCCTTGGACTACAAGGAGACCAAACCAGTCAATCCTAAAGGAAATCTGAATATTCCCTAGAAGGACTCATGCTGAAGCTGAAGCTCCAATAATTTGGCCACCTGATGCTAAGAGCCGACTCATTGGAAAAGACCCTTATGCTGGGAAAGATTGAAGGTAGGAGGAGAAGGGGATGACAGAGGATGAGATGGCTGGATGGCATCACTGACCCAATGGACATGAATTTGAGCAAACTCCAGGAGATAGTGAAGGACAGGGAAGCTAGGTGTGTTGCAGTCCGTGGGATCACGAAGAGTCAGACACAACTTAGTGACTAAACAACAGCAGCAATTAAACTGTAAACATTTTCAGGACAGAAAAAAATCTTTTTTGATGTTTCTTTTTTTCTCTAAACAACCTAATAAAGTCTATCACTCATATTAAATGTTTGCTATTTTA
This sequence comes from Ovis canadensis, assembly GCF_042477335.2. Taxonomy (NCBI): domain Eukaryota; kingdom Metazoa; phylum Chordata; class Mammalia; order Artiodactyla; family Bovidae; genus Ovis; species Ovis canadensis. The sequence goes on along the minus strand of NC_091247.1, from coordinate 124,544,053 downwards.
AGAAGAATATTTCTGTCTAGAGTATATCAAGGCCCTGCAAAGCTGAAAGCATTTAAGATGTGTATCCTTGCACTGCAACAAGCAAAGGCACAGTTTCTAGTTGAACTGCTCCCATAATAAACTTCCCCCTCTTCTCATATAACTTTAGATCTCTGATCTATTCTCCAATAATACAGTAAGATAAAATTTAAACTGGATTATTCAAATTAAATTTTATTTTCAAACTTCACAAAAGTTGCCTACATATTTCCTTCCTATATTTAAAGGCAGTATTATCTGATGCAAGGAACAATAAAAGTTTGATTGCCAGCAAGCATGAGACGTCTCTCAGCTTGGTCCCTTACTAAGGCCATTTCCTTAGTTCACTGAGACCCGCTTCCTCAACAGCTTGACAAACGATAAGTGGTCAGTTAATATGACTTACCTTTTTGCTCTCCTCCCTCCAGAAGAGAGAAAAGAAGTAGATATTACATCTTTACAAACCAGCTTAATATGATTCCTTAAGATATAGCGGTTAGCTAACTTTCAATGTCTATAATGTTTTACATCTTACCATTAATATTCCTTTAGACCATTTATTTATATTAATAGACCTAGCTATAATTTCACCACATAATAAAACAACAGAGTGTGAGATTCAAGTCATAATATCAGCAATTTTAAGAATTACTTCATGCAAATAATTTACATTGTTACACTCCAATCTTTGCATCAGTAAACCAAGGGACTTAGGAATTTCTAAACTCTTATTTAGCTCTAAAAGGGATATACCTCAGTTGAGGGTGAGATATGTTGATCTAATTACTTTGCCAATAAAGGTCCATCTAGTCAAGGCTATGGTTTTTCCAGTGGTCATATATGGATGTGAGAGTTGGACTGTGAAGAAAGCTGAGCGCCAAAGAATTGATGCTTTTGAACTGTGGTGTTGGAGAAGACTCTTGAGAGTCCCTTGGACTGCAAGGAGATCCAACCAGTCCATCCTAAAGGAGATCAGTCCTGGGTGTTCATTGGAAGGACTGATGCTGAAGCTGAAACTCCAATATTTTGGCCACCTCATGTTAAGAGTTGACTCACTGAAAAAGACCCTGATGCTGGGAAGGAGTGGAGGCAGGAGGAGAAAGGGACGAAAAAGGATGAGATGGCTGGATGGTATCACTGACTCGGACATGAGTTTGGGTAAACTCCGGGATTTGGTGATGGACAGGGAGGCCTGGTGTGCTGCGATTTATGGGGTTGCAGAGAGTTGGACACGACTGAGCAACTGAACTGAACTGAATAATAAGTACATTTTCAGATAAAAAGAGATCAAATTCAGGTATTTAATACTTTACAGATAGGGCTTTAGGCATTAAGCTTGAAATCTTTCTACAGGTTTGGTCACCAAAAGAGACATTCTAATATCCAGTAAACAAGATTGTGTTTTATATGGCCATGTAAGAGAGAATTTCAAACAGCTCAGCAAGAAGGCCACATATATTCAACCAGAGGAAAAAAATCAATCCATCCAGTAATTAAGAAATACTTTCTATTCCCACCAAAGATGTGCAATGATTTGAAGCAAATGTTGCTGTATAATTACATATGAACATAATTGAGGCTCTCCATCTCTGCAAGTCCTTTTATGTAAGTAAGTGATTTGAAATGGAATGCAAAATTTAAAATATCTTTTTATGCTGACCATTAAAATTATACTTCAGGCTCTAAAACTTAGCAGGGAACAAGAACTCTTTAGAGATGTGGAGTAAAAAGATAAAAAGTTAGTACAAACTTAAAAAGCAGAATATTACATATTTAGTAAAGCCATTATTGGGACAACATTAGCATGGTCATCAAGGGGTCTAACTACGGAAGCAGAAAGCATGTCAGTAATTCACACTGACCCTTCCTTCATAATTACCCTTTTAGTCTACAGTCTTCCTGAGAAGGATGGTTACACCAGTATATCTTATGAGTACAAGATACACAGCACTGTAATCAAAGTTCAAACCACAATGAAGCATGTACTCATTTGCCAGTTTCTTTCATGGGATGCAATGATATTCAAATTATATTTTAGGATAGATTAATGAATTTGCTTAAACATTTTATTTAAAATGACGTTTGGCGATCAACTTGATATGTATAAAAGCAGAGTCACTTGCCTCTTCCTCTCAACTTACTATATATAATACAACCATCAATCTGAAATACATTTTTTGAACCCATGGTAAAATTTTCAATTACTTTTTATTTATGTGTACTCTCTCACTAATATTGAAGAAACTCGGTTTTCTCCAGCAACCTGGTGAGTTTTTTTTGTTTGTTTGTTTGTTTTTTAATTACAGAGTGAACACACTGGAAGACATATTAAGGAAAGTTAAATTTAAAGACTCAGGATAAACAAAATGTCTTAGTATAGTAAAATTTCCATTTCTGAAGTCTTCCCCAGAGTATCCCGGTGATTAATTGAGTAAACTATGTTTACACAGCATATGCAAAGATATACACCTATTTGGTAGAGTTCTCTTGTGGTGGTGGTTGTTTTTAAAATACATAATAGGAGTCCTTCATCCTACCAGGTTGGAGAGATAGTTAGACACTTGGAAGACAAAGGCTTAGAAAAAGAGGCAATTAGGTATAAAATGCTTGAAAAGCAGAAAAGGAAGCACCAGTGAGAAGAGAAACTAACAGTGAAGCGCTGAAAATGCTTAGTTGAAATGAGAAATTCAAATTATTTTTAAAACACAGTATTGTTCCCCTATGTCTTGGTTCTCCACTGACTGCAAGTCTCTACTTCCATGGCGGACAAATCTGGGAGTCCTGCCTGCCCACCCCATTCAAGTTCAGCAGGAAAATAAGAAAAGAGGACCACGCACCTCACATATCCAGTTGTTTTTGTCTCATTATAAATACCTTCCATTTTTAGTGCTATTAATAACTCCAAAAGTTTTTCAAATAAAACTACTTCAGAAGACAACTTTGAATCAATGTAAAAATCTGTTTTTGTAGTTTCCTGTCTCTTCTGTCAAAGGAAGGGCTGAATTATAATGAAACATCTAAATTACCTGTATATTTTAATAGATTATTTCCTGAAAACAATTTCACCAATTATTAGCTTACCTCTCATTTAGCACAAAAACTCAAATGAAAATTTCAATGATCACAAATCATAGAATCTATGTCATTCATTTCTAACATTCTAGTGAATAGTGACTTTTCAGGCCATTTAATGTGACTAAATTTTCACAGGCATGAAATTCCTATGGATTTCTTTGTAACCCATTCTATATCTTTTCATTATATAAAGTGTTGACAGCATTCCCTTTCTGCAGACAATGATAGATGTGATAGAAACTGATTTTCACTCAAATATCTAACCAGCATTTCACTGCTACTCATTCACACATTTTTACTGAGTGCTTGCTATGTGCTAGACACTTTGATTTAATAGGTGAGTTACAGAACAATCTTTGAGCCAAATTATTATAATTAGTAATGTATATCTTTAGTGTATCAAGGTCACAAGTTGACCTAGTCTGGCCACCAAATCTCACTAGTCTTGGACTCTGCTCACGAACCTAGCCTGTTGCATAATTATTAGGCATTCCCTCTTTAAAGGTCAAGTCTCTGCAATATAAATTATAAGATCCAGATAGAACATCTGTTATTTCAGAAATGGAGTAACGACCAGCACTAAGACCAGGACTTAATATTTACAATTACTCTTTTCTCACTCTGTTTTTTTGGGATAAGACAGGGAGAACAGAGAAACAGAGGGGAGGGCAAGGCAACTACAAGAAGAGACTCAAGACTGGAACACAGGCAAACATTTAGACTTAGTAACTAAACAACAACAATTTCTTTGGTTCAAGATACTCGGACTAGAACATCAGAGCAAAGAAATGGCTGCTCATTCCCCTTCTCAGGAGCTGGGCTACATGGGTCTTCTCTGTGGAAATAATGAAGGGGAGTCAACACGAGAACTATCAAAGGTCCAAATCCTCAAATAACTGTACATTCTCCCACTGTAGATTTTTATCCATTTCTCTTTGAGCCAAGGAAAATATCTATGCTAATGACTATCCATTCACTCTTTAAAAAAAATGAAATACTTTTATTTTTCATTCCATAGCAAATTGGTTTTAACAGATCAGGAAATGTGGAAAGCCTGCTATAGTACTCATATGAAGAGCAAGAAGTAACAGCTGGATGTGTAATTATGAAGGAAAAAATATTAAAGATTTCTTTTTTAAATACTGAAGTCACACTAAGCGTCTGGGGTCATTTTATGTAGTGAAAAATTTTCCTAAACATATAACGAATTCCTGAATGTGTCTACATAATACAACAAAAAACAATACTCAATGATTACATGATGGTGATATTACTCATGACTTCATTACGGTATTGAGTCATGGGCAAGGATAAATCCAATATACTTCAATTATGAAGGTAAGTACAGAATATATTTTATAAAGATTCTCTATCAATTTGCTAATGTTTCAGAATATAAAACCCTAATATTACACTAATAAGAGAATTAATTTATGGAATATGTCATTTTCCAAAATCAACAATGTGGGAGAAGATAAACTCTTACAGGTTAATTTCAGTTCCATAAAAGAACACCGAAGAGTTAAAAATGCTCAGAATACTCTAGACTTTCTTTTACCATAATCCCAAAGAAGGTTTTTAGGATGCCCCCTCCATTCTCTTTTTCTAGCATTTTCTCCCACACCCGCCTCCACACTGTGGCTCACTCCCAGGCTGTGTAAGGATTATGAAGCTAATTTGCTTGGTCACTGCTAGATCGCCACATGGAGAATGAAACCATGCCACACTGTAATGTGCTCTGCTGTGCTAAGGACACCAGAGTGACATCACAGTAGGAAAGTCACAAGCGTTTCAATAAAACTGCTTCAGAAAAACATGGCACCTATTTTTAGTAACACTGTCAAATTTTCCACTTGCTACTGGGAATCTGAAGGAAATGTTCACTGGAAATCACAGAATTACCCAGGAACATTTACTTGGTACCATGGGCTGATGATAGAGTTTGACTTGGATACCCAATGGATACACAGAGCTGCACTTGAGTTTTAGCTTGACATTTTATAAATCCTTCATGATCTTGGTAGGTCCTCTCCCAAGAAACGAGAGACATATAGGTTATTTATTATTTTTTACAGTGGTTTCAACTTGACAAAAAAATTGAGCAGAAAATACAGTGTTCCCATATACCACTACTGCCCCCACACCCAACCTCCCCTACCATCAACATCCTGCACCAGAGTGGGACACGTGTTACAATCCAAGAACCTACGCTGACACATGATTACCACCAGGGTTCACTGTTAGAGTATTAACACTTCTATGGGTTTGACAAATATAAAATGACATGTATCCAGCATTACAGCATAAAGAATAGTTTCACTGTTTTAAAAATCTTTTGTGCTATGTCTACTCATCTCTTCTTCCTCCTTAGCCTCTGGCAACCACTGATCTTTTAATGGTCTCCATAGTTCCGCCGTTTTCAGAATGTCATATTCTTGGACTCCTACAGCATTTTCAGATTAAATTCTTTCATTTATGTGTTTAAGGTTTTTCTATATCTCTTCATGGCTTGACAGCTCACTTCTTTTTAGCACTGAATAATATTCCATTGTAATATAGCACTTCTGATGAAAATTTTACAGCACCTTGTAAGGGGTACAAGGCAGAGGCCACACACATTATTAAACTTCCATGTCCCTATCACATAACAGGGACACAGTAAATGACTTGATGCATGAATATATTATTGATTTATAAATGATACATCATTTTCACTTCCTGTAAAATGAGGCAAATATCTCATAATGCTATGTGAGAACTAGAATATATTTAAAGAGTTATTATCAAAACAAGTATTATTATTAATTTACTTAACTAAAACAATATTTTCAGTTTGGGGTCATAAATCTTTCAGTTCCAGGAAAATAAAATAGTGAAGGAAAGAGGAAATCAAGGCCAGAGATCGGGTAAGATACCTAAAAGGCACAAAATTTAAGAAGGCACTCATTCTCCTGTTTGCTGTGTCAAGATCCAAAACGTTTCCAACAGACTAATAGGAAACCAAAACAAGCAACATGATATTTAACGTCCTTGAATAGAAAAGCCTAGAATCCAGATCCACAAATTAACTATGCCAGTAAAGGTCAAGGGAGGGCTGGTTTAATAGCAAAAAACGTGAGTGTTTTAAAATTACTCCCAAGGTTATTAAGAATCTACATTAAGAAAGTGAAAGTCTCTCAGTCGTGTCCAACTCGTTATGACCCCATGGACAGTCCATGGAATATAATGTTTGTAAAACCAATTGAGATAAACATAAGGTGAATTACTAAAAATATACAGTAATATTACTATATAAAATATTGTAACAGTGAAAGTCACTCAATTGTGTCTGACTCTTTGCAACCCCAAGGACTATACAGTTCATGGAATTCTCCAGGCCAGAATACTGGAGTGGGTAGCCATTTCCTTCTCCAGGGGATCTTCCTAACCCAGGGATCAAACCCAGGTCTCCCACACTGCAGGCAGATTCTTTACCAGCTGAGCCACCAGGGAAGCAACAAATGCAATAAAAATATATATCATGTAAAATAATATTTCTTAGCAAGTAATATGAGGTCATCAACAGTGTCTAGTTCTGAATACTTCACTTCAAAGTGAATGATGATGTAGGTTACCAAAATATCAAATCACTTTGTTATGTACCAGATGCTCATATAGTGTTAGAGATAAATTATACTTATGAAAATAAATTCATAGAAAATCAGATTTATAGTTACCAGAGGAGGGGCGATAGAGGGAAAATCAGATGAAGGAAGCCAAATGGTATAAACTTCCAGATATACAGGTACTATGAGTATAACATACAACATGGTCAATATAATTAACACTGCTCTGTTAATACATGAAATTTCAGGAAATCCTAAGAGTTCTCATCACAAGGAAAATAACTTTTTTCTATTTCTTTAATTTCATATCTATATGACATGATGGATGTTTGCAAACTTATTGTGGTAATCAATCACTTCATGAGGCATGTAAGTCAAACCATTATCCTATACACCTTAAACTTAACCAGTGCTATATGTCAATTATATCTCAATAAAACTGGAAAAAAAGAAATGAGGAAAACTTTACTGAGAGAGCTGTTAAAGACAAGAATTATTAAAGGAGGTTTCAATAACTACTTTTCTGAGGGGTGCTAAACACCAGGCTCCTCTGTCCATGGGACTCTCCAGACAAGAACACTGGAGTGGGTTGCCATACCCTTCTCTAGGGAATCTTCCCGACCCAGAGATCGAACCCTCATCGCTTATATCTCCTGCATTGGCAGATGGGCTCTTTACAGCTAGTGCTACCTGGGAAGCCCTCATCTTCTATAATCTCTGCAAAATTCCATTAGGAAACTAGAGACAAACATTGAATAAAACTAGTTAAATTTTAGCCACTATTAAGAGTAATATAGCATATGAATGTTTATAAAAAGAAAAATTCAAATACGAACGAGAAAAAAAAAGTATCTTAAAGGCCAATAATGTTACTAAGATGACAAAAAAAAAAGAATTATAGAGAAGTTACCAATAAAATGGAGAAAAGAACTGAGGTTACCCAGTGTTTTTTACAACCTTAGAAACAGTGTAAGTTAAACATAAACAAATGAATAGCACACATACATACTCATATACCCACTCAATTGGTTCGTTTAATAAATGCAAGGAAAAAAGGAATGATGATAACTGGAGAGTAACTAAAATAATACCAGAAGAGTAAAGTGTCTAGGAACCAAGTTAACTGAACGGTTAGAAAATGAGAAGTCAGTCTCATAAAAAAGCTACCATGTCATATAAGAAATTAATGTTGAAAGTAATGAGGAAGAAAAATAACTTTGAACTGAAATAAAAACCTTTAATAATGTGAGTTGTTAAGTAGTAATCTTCCTTTCTTCCTTTTAAAGAAAGCATTGAAATAGGGGCTAGATGACCATCTCTTACTGAAGATGTTGTAATTCTAGCACTTTTCTTACATTTAGAATGAACTATAAGTAACCCTACATACTACGTGAAACACTCATTAAATAATAGAGGATGACAACTAGACTAATTCTTAGAAATTACTTAGAAAAAGTTAGATCTTAACTTGACTCTTAATGTGAATTTGGCCTGTAAGTTTCTTTTTATATAGCACAATGAAAAATAATAAAAATGCATGCTAGTGGCCAGAAATCTTATCTACTACAACTATTTCAGATTTGAGATGAAGTCTATGGCTGCACATTTAGCCATCAAATGATCTGCTTTTTATTTTCCTGTTAAATTAGATTAGCTTGCAGTTCATGTGGTTCAAAACAGATCTCTTTTCAGGACAAGCTCTCATCATCATAAAATTCAAACAGGCTGAACATGAGAGAGTAAATAAATGATGGTAAAAATACTAGAACACTATTTGACATTACTGAGTATTCATTAAGCAGCTATTAATGAGAACTGCCATACTAAGTATTATAAAGATTTAAAGAACCCTAAAAATGCTGACAGTCAAACCAGAGGAGGCCTTTCTCTTGATACACTTACATATGAAATAAACACAAATACATCACCTACATCCATGCTCACTGTTAGCAATGACCTAGAGAACCCTGCAATTAACCTTTCTATGGGATCATGGTCTGTGGCATGTGGCCAAGCACATGGGAAGAGTTAGGCAAAATTTTGTTACATGTTTGAAAAGAATGGAAGCATTAAAGTTAAGCCATCCATCATTCTTTTAGACCTCCCATAATTAAGAAACAATTTAACTTGCAAAGATTTACTATGGAAAACTTATGTTGAGAAGAAAAGACCACAAGATGAACAAGCACAGAAGAAATAACTTTTCTATAATATCCATCATCTGGAAGTATTTAAGAGTTCTACTGTCCTTCATTGATTAACATATATGAAAAAAGGCCAGTCAGCAGTTCTGTGACAATTACTAGAATAAAGTACAAAATTAAAACTTAGGGTCTTGCAAGTCCAAAAGTTAAGACTCTGTCTAAGAAATGTTAAATTATTTTCAGAAGTGAGCAGAACAAAAGATTAGATAAAGTAATGAATGATGAGACACAAGGGAAAATTAACAATTTTACTTCTATCTTAAAAATCTTAAAAATCTTCTATCTTAAAAATCTCAGTTCCAGTTCATTTCTTCCTTTAAGGTGTAAATGTAAGTAAAATGTGATGCCTAATACAATATAGAAAATGCTACCAAAGATAGAGAAGAAAATTAGAGTCTTAAAATTTTCCATTATCACAAAGGTCAACCTACACACCCAGGAATGCCTGGCATGTGCCATCAAGCTTAAACTTACCAGTGAAGAGACTGATACTTCAGTTCTGTATAATACAGACAACTCGACTACCAAATGAGCCCCATGGATTGGGTGATCCTATTTAAACTCCACAATCTGTTGCCTTTTTGCCTCTCTGCATTTTCCCACTGGAAGGTTTAAGCCCAATGGCACATGCCAGTAGTTTTTGGATGTGTACACTGACCTTTGCGATAATGGAAAATTTTAGACTCTAATTTCTATCTTCTCTGTTGCAGAAAGGCAAAAGACAACTAACTGGGAGTATAAAAAGTTAACAGTATCAGGGTCATCTAATCAACTTGGTTCATCTGGAAATGAGAGTCCTTATTAGGAGGCGGGCTTCCCTCCTAGGTCAGCTGGTAAAGAATCCACCTGCAATGCAGGAAACCTGGGTTTGATCCTTGGGTTGGGAAGATCCCCCGGAGAAGGGAAAGACTACCCACTCCAGTATTCTGGCCTGGAAAATTCCATGCGATGTACAGCCCATGGGGTCACAAAGAGTTGGACACGACTGAGTGACTCACTTTCACTATTATGGCGCAACTTAAGGGCCATTTTCTTCTCATATGACCTCACTGTGTGCACTCTCATTGAGGGAATAAGACAAAGTTTAATGATTAAAGACACAAATGACCTAATAAATAAGGGTGAGTAATTTGATTCAAACAAGTCACTGGTAGTAAACACTCATACACACACATAGTGGTTCTTTTTTCCCTTGCCAATGGCAATAGATTGTAACACCACAAATGGCCTTTTGTCACTCCACATACAGAGACTAACATTGAAGAATTATTTCATGACATAGTCCAAACGGTATTTTACAGAATTATTGAACTACAGGCTCAATTCCCAAAAGAATATTACATAACAGTGAAATAAACACAAGATGGTTTTAGGGAAAGGAAAAATACTTCTAATATGCCAGGTAAAATGTACAAAATTGACTTTCATAGAAGAAAGAAAAATTCTTGTTTCTTCTAACTTGTATTCTCATGTTTATATCCTATGCTTTGTCTATCTCAACAATTCAACCCAAAATATTTCTAGAGTATGGACTGGAATACAGAATAAAAGTTCTATTTGCCTAGACAAATATGCAATCTTTCTTCCAAGAGAAGATTCCAGTTAGAATCTTCTCTAATTTTTCCTATCTCTACTAAATAGTTCCAGTATAGTACTCAGAAATTTACTAACTAGTAAGACTCCCCTTTTCATTCTTAGAAACAACAAAAGGTCAAAACAGTTCTTCTCATCTGTAGAAATAAATTTATACGCCCAAGATGGAGTCATGCCTGCCCAGAATGTGTGTTATCAAACCAAAACTTAGATAACTTTTACGTTCCTATAAATGCTTTGCTTAGCTGGGAATTTAGTTGTCCAGTCAGCCATCCCCAAATGCCAGGCCAGTTTTGGGCCTTCTCACTCCAAACTAGGTTGACTATGTGACCCCAGGCATTGGATATCTCCTATGCTTTCCTTTTTTTTTTTTTTTTTTTTATTTATCCCATAAAAGCTACCTAATTTCTGCCCCATTTTGCAGTTCTATGAAAGGAGACTGTCTACTTCATAACGTGTTAAAGCTTGTATAACCTAAATAGGCTTCTTTAATCTTTTTTTGTTTTAACATCTTAACTTCAGTTTAATGTTATTTGAAGCAAAAACAGCAGATTCTTGGTGGTCCTGAGGTAATGGAACCACTCTCTACACACACGCAGGAGGTTGAAATTCTACTGTCCTGGACATACACACTAACTTGTTACAAATAGGTCCCGGAGGCCACAACATTTTAGAACCATCACCAGAGCACCATTTAATCAAGAGGGTTTTTGTTCATTGGTTTGTGGTTTTTTTTCCTTGAGATTTTCTCGTAGTCTCTTAAAAACACTGTGGCGGACTTCCTCGGTAGTATAGCAGACAGGAATATGCCTGACAATGAAGACGGCAAGAGTTCAATCCCTGGTCCAAGAAGATTCCACATGCCACAGAGCATCCAAAGCCCAGGGGCCAAAACTACTGAGCCTGCACCCTGCAACTACTGAAACCCACATGCCTAGAGCCTGGGTTCCACAACAAGAGAAGCAACTGCAACGAGAAGCCCACGTACCATGGTGAAGAGCAGCCCCCACTCGCTGCAACTAGAGAAAGACTGTCCAGCAAGGAAGACCCCCGCACAGAAAAGGCAACAAAATATTTATCTACAGCAGAATACTTGCCCACATCAATACAACCTGGAAGAGATTTTCCACAATGGAGACTGACTATCATGATCTCTTTAAAATACAAGCATAATAGAAAATTTAATTCCTGATTCTACATGTCAGAGGAGAACATTTTCCCCTCCAATGTTAAATGTTAGGTCAGATCAATTCCTTAAGGGATTTCTTACTTGTTTCTTTTAAAATTTAGTAAAAGTAAAAACATAGCATTTAAAAGAGTATGGTTTTAAATATTTTCCAATACAATAATTTTACCATTAGTTGGTATAAATTTGATTGGCTGCCAGAAGCATGTTAAGCCACGGGTTTCTAAGACTCTGAAGACCACACAAGAAACCCCAAAGAACCCATTACCAAACAATATAAATCAAGCTACATTTTGCCAAATGGATAAACTAAATGTTTCACAGCAACTTCAGTGAGATCAGCAGATTCAGATGGTTAAACATGCATAGGACTGTGGGCTACAAGATGCTAACAAGAAAGGAAATATTAGGAATATTGAATCAGAAGAAACAATAGAATTTATCGGTTACAAAAGTTAAAGAGTTCAGAGAAATAACCATGACGAATTTAAGCCCAGTGATGAAAGGAATGAAAATAAGGCAAGGATCTGGTTGTTAATTTTAAAGTAAAATCTGAAACTTTGGCAAAGATAATGGAATTAGCATCTGGTCTTTGTAATGAAGTGTTTGAGGTTGACCCACTCATGGAATGAAGCATAAAAATCAGGAAATGCATGAATGAAGAGTTTAAATTGAAATTACATACAAAGTCCTTAAGAAAATGCCCAAGCTGTTATCTGTCATATACTACTTTCAGAAAGTCCCAGTGGTCGTCTCAAGCTTAGGAGCACCTAACCATGTCTTCCCCCTCTTTCATGGCCTCGTACATTGTTTCACACCCGCCGCTTTACATTAAAAGTGGTTTACATGTTCAAAAAAAAAAATAACAAGCCCCAAATGAAGCCCCAAATGAGCCACAGATCAACAAATCAAGACAATATCTAATCTAATTCCAGTTTCAGTCTATCCAAAAATGCAACCTTTAACCAGTCAATCTGGAATTAAGTGATTGGCGCTAGTGAAGTAATCTGCCTGACAGATCCAAGTCTTTCCCCCAAAGCAAAGTGACCTTGCCTGAAACAATTCACTTTTTGCTGGAAACTTTCCTTTTCTGCCTCCTTCTGTCTGTCTCTAAAAGCTTTCCATTTTGTACGTTTCCTAGGACCAACTTTCTGCTTGCTAAATGAGATGCTGTCCAACTCATGAATCACTGAATAAAGTCAATTGGCTCATTAAATTTGTTCAGTTGAATTTTTTGTTAACAACATCTCCACTTTTATCTTTTCTTCCATTTCACTGATTCTCAAATTGCCTATTAAATCTTTCCATCTGGATTTCAAGCAGTACTTCAAACGCAACATTTTTTAAAGGTCAACTACTCCTCATATTCCTCAACCATATATGACTAGTTCTGTGAACAGCATCTTCATTTTCATTTCTTACTAACTCAAATATTCATTTGGTTTCAAAATCAAACAATTCAAGAAATGCCCTGTCTTCTGTATCTGCTCTTTATGTTCCTTTCAGTAATAACTGCTAATTATGGCTCTCATTACCTCTTAGTTTGATTACTGAAATAGCCCTAATTTGTTTCTCATCTGATTGCTTTCTATATGCTTCCTTTCTAATCCTCCCTAAATACTACATCAAGATTATACTGTCAGCACATGAGATGACTGTGGAACATCCTTGTTGAAAAATCATCCAAAATTTCCTTTTACTTACCAACACAACATATTTATTTTGGCTAGACATGAAGGGTTCCCAACAACTGGTCTTCTCTAGTTTGTTTTTTCTATCTTATTTTCCACAACATGCCCATCCATAAGTCACATTATAACCAAACTAGGCAAAGAGGACACAATTGAACTGACAGTACAAGCATACACATACAAGCAGGATTTCACCTCAATGCTTGTACTTTCCCACCTTAGTAGCTCTACCCGGTAATAACTTTCTAGGTTACAACATCTCCCTCAAAAGTTAATCTCCTCACAGAAGCCTTGGCCATTCATGATGAAAAGCAAAGTCTTCCCCTTACTTAAATTGCTAAGACAGAAGTTACAGAATAGTGGTTAAGAAAATGGATTTGGCATGCCAATTATCTGAATTCTAAAGCTAGCTCTGCCAATCACTAGATGATCCTCAACAAGTTGCTTTCTCTATAAAACCACACTCTTTTTAACTTGTAAAATGGGAATAATAATAATAACTGTGTTTTAAGGACTGTTGTGAGACCTAATTGTATCAGCACCAGGTAAGTAGCCATAATTACCAATCATCAAAATCTTCATCATTATCATTTTCTGTTCCCTCTTGTAGTATAATCACCATTATATCATATACCACAATGTAATGTGACACCAGAAAAAATACAGTTGGCACTACATCTTGCACCTTCATAAATGAATGAGTCTACAGATATGAAATTAATAAGGCACACTTGAAAATAACTCTTAAAAAGATGGCAAAAATACAGCTGCACACAGAAAAGATAATAGAAGGAAATATAGCTTGAAAGAGCAGGGCTGTAAGGAAAAAATTTTACCAAGCCCAGGAGTATAAACTGGTTGCCAGAAAAGCTTATGAAACTGCAAATGCATAGCTGACTGATCAAGGAAGCTGTAATTTCATGGAAGTGCTCAGTGTAGGACTACATATTAAATGTAGTACTGATTAAATAGAAGATGTCAAAGTAAAGGTGACTAGAAAGGCTAAGGATTTAAAAATAAAGCCAAATGAGAAGTTTCCAAACAAAAGAAATGGTACAATTAAGTTGAAAGCGAAAAGCTTAAGTACAGATAGGACCATTGCCTTGAAATATTTGAAAGACTGTCACATGTAAAAGGGAATAGCTGTTTTCTGTGTGGCTTCATGGAGGAAAGCTTAATACAGGAAAAAATGTAATGGAAAGAAACTTTCGCTCAGTAAAAACAGAGCAACTATTAGTGATACCAAGGAATATATCGGCCTACTATTATATAGTGAGTGCTCCATAAACGTAAGCATTCAAGCAGAAACTAGACAACACTGCCAGAGAGGTTAGGAAATTAGTATATAATACTTTTATCCTAAGTACTATGTAGTTAAGTTCCCACACATTTTAAGGAAAAATATTATCATTATATTGCACTGAGGCTAGGGAATAAATGAATGTATTGGTTTGATATGTCTGTTAAAATTTGGGTTCCCACAGAATGATAAAATTGGGTATCTAATGGGATCTCAATCAAGTAAATCACATATTTTGGATTTAAATATAATAATTAAAAATAAAAACTTTTTCTAAGGATAGAAGCTATAAGTGATATTGTTTCTTAAAATTTGTCTCTAATTATAAAAAATGTTCTAAATCAGTCACATTTCTTGCATAAAAGAAACACCTAATTCTCAATATTTTTCTACAGGTTTGTAAGATATGTACAAAAGAAACAAGGAAGAATAAAAGAAAAAAAAAAAAAGAAGAAAACAGACCAAGCCAGTCAAGGATTTATCATCTTATGTGCTCACTGATTTCAACAAGCCTAGTAACAACCTTTATCACATACAAAAGACAGCCTCCAAAATTTTATCATACCTGTCTTTGACAAAGCTATTCAACATGATCCAGAAAAAAATATCCAACAGATTAAGTTAACAAAATTCCATTTGATTTTAGTTCTATCTGTATTTCACATCGATTTGATGTCACTTTAAATACCTCTTCCATTCAAAAGAATTAGTTAAGCCTGTTGACGTTTTCCAGTAAATGGACAAGCTGTAATACATGCAGATTTTCAGTTTGGCCAATAGGTTAAAGTAATTCCTTACTTCCTATGGAATCTTTCTTTAATTTCCAAGAAACTTAAGGATTCATGAATCAATGCTCACCATACAATCAGAATTACAGAAAGATGCAGGTAAAATAACACCCAACAACAGCTAGTCTAAGCCAACTACAATAACTGATTTTGTTTCCAATGTGTTTCAGTGAGATGTAGCAGCCACTGAGAAAGAAAAATTAAGACATCAACAATCTCCTTAAATTTCAGATATGTTTAAATAGCTTAGGAAGCAGAACATGCTATAGAAAACTTCAAACAAACCTTGCAAAACATACTCAGTAATTTTGCTACAGCAAGGATCCAGTATCATGTTATAAAGGGTACATTCAGATAAATGTATATAAGATCTTACCCTGAAAATTTTTTTAATGTATTTTGAGTTTCTAAGTAATTTGCAACTTCAGATCTGCCCTGTTCGAAATAACTTAAACAATGTTTTCCCAGAGTATTCCTTGTAAAATATCCATTTATATTTATTTTTCCTATTTGTATTGCTTCTAAGAGTGATGATAAACTATACATAATAAAAGCTTAAAAATATGTATGGTATGCAGCCAAATTATAAACCCTCAGTAATTCATTGGAATATAATTTCTGTACAGGCAGATTTTTCTTTACCACAATGTTTAGAAGTACTCACCTAGAAGTAGCACCTAGAAGTACTCAGTTCAGTTCAGTTGCTCAGTCGTGTCCCACTCTTTGAGACTGCAAGCATCGCAGCACACCAGGCCTCCCTGTCCATCACCAACTCCTGGAGTTCACTCAGATTCACGTCCATCGAGTCAGTGATGCCATCCAGCCATCTCATCCTCTGTCGTCCCCTTCTCTTCCTGCCCTCAATCCCTCCCAGCATCAGAGTCTTTTCCAATGAGTCAACTCTTCGCATGAGGTGGCCAAAGTACTGGAGTTTCAGCTTTAGCATCATTCCTTCCAAAGAAATCCCTCAGTAGGTGCTAAACAAGTATTTCCTACATTAACTGAGTGAAAAACATTTGATTTCTGTTTTATAACAATCTGATTGAAAAATATAAAATTTCTCATCCTTTAAAGAAGATTTTGGGCTTCCCTGGTGGATCAGACAGTAAGGAGTCTGCCTGCAATGCAGGAGACCCAGGTGGAAGATCCCCTGGAGAAGGAAATGGCAACCCACTCCAGTATTCTTGCCTAGCAAATCCCATGCATGGGGGAGCCTGGTGGGCTATAGTCCACAGGGCCACAAAGAGTCTGACACAACTGAGCAACTTCACTCACTTAAAAGATTTTATGGACTTAATTTGAGGATCAAAATGTTATGTGTGAAATGTTTTTTTTTCCTCCCCTAACAGTTCTGTTATTAGTGTAAATTACAGTTAATTTCTATGTTCCTGAAAACTAAAACAGCTTTTAATGTAGAACTCATATAAACATGGTACCCTTGCCTTTTACATGAGAGACAAAATCTCATCCACAATAAGGAAAATCAAAATCTTCGAATAATTGATAGGAATCAGTATAAGCTTCCTTTAATCACAGCAAAGGGAAAAAAACATCCATTTTTACTTTTTTAAAGGAAATGGTGTGAAAGAATGCAACTGAAGCACAAAGACGTCCGCCTGAGACACAAGGAGACCAACAAGACAAAAACGACAAGAATCTGGAACAGAGAAAGGTCTATTTGAAGCGTGGGTCATGCATTAGAAATCTCAAAACTCCCCAAAAGCCCTTTTGTAGGAAAGGTGAGGGAGAAGCGGGCTTAGTTGTTGCAAACTTCCTTGTATCAGGCACTTTGTTCTTGAGGTCAGGTCATGGTCAGGAGGTTCCTCCTGAGGTAAACCTCCACCCAAAGAATGTTATTCCCTGTTCTGACAAAAAAAGAGCAAGGCACAACTTTCCACCTCTGACATCCAGGTCCTGGCTAAGAGGAGGCAAGTTTCAGCTGGCAGTTCCCTCAGGGTCAGGTTCTCAGACCCTGCTCAGCTGTTACCGTGAAGGATCTAGGTGCCCAGGACGCAACTGGCCCCCAGGCGGCCTAAGTGGCGGGGGCAGGTCCCCCAGATGGCATGATGGCATCCTATGGAGACTGCTGCTGCCATTAGGTCACAGAGGCAGGGGTGGCTAAGGGTCACCAGCAAGGCCTGGGCCTTCCCTGTGGGTGGCCATGGCGAGGGTCCCGGAACCCTGCAGGACAAAGTCCTCAGCTTGTTCCCTGGGCCTCCCGGCTGACTTGCTTGCCCAAGATGAGGTGACCTGCAGAGCCCCAGGGAAAAGGCTAGAATTCGCCTCTTACCTCTCTCCACCTGAGGATCTGCACTCTGTCAAACTTGACTTGAATGTGTCCACGAACAGTTGCTCGTGGACAGTTGCTTGCTTGGGGGTGGGGCACACAGGGCCCTGACCAATGGCTGGGCAGGGCGACTGATGGTCACTCATTAACAGTCCCTCACTTGGGGGAGGGGCACACGGGGCCCTGACCAATGGCTGAGGAGACCATTAGTGGTCTCTGACAGTTGCTGGTAATGGTATAGCAAGGTATGGCCTGCAGTGAAGGCCCATGCGAAGGGCAGCACATGGCTGCGCTCTATTATAAGAACACTGATTATACTTCCCTTGTCTCTCATTACACAGGTATAGATTTTGATTATGAACAACATTTTCTCTTTGTATACAAAACAAAAGTTAATAGCATTACATAAAAAGCTGGCTTAAAATTCAATAAAAAACAAAGATCATGGGATCCAGTCCCATCACTTCATGGCACACACACACTAAACAGTGGAAACAGTGGCAGATTTTATTTTCTTGGATTCCAAAATCACTGCAGATGGTGACTGCAGCCACAAAATTAAGACTTGCTTGCTCCTTGGAAGAAAAGCTATGACAAACTGAGACAGCATATTAAAAAGCAGAGAAACCACTTTGCTGACAAAATTACATCTAGTCAAAGCTATGGTTTTTCCAGTTGTCATGTATGGATATGAGAATTGGACCATAAAGAAGACTGAGCACCAAAGAATTAATGCTTTCGAATTCTGGTGCTGGAGAAGACTCTTGAGAGTCCCTTGGACTGCAAGGAGATCAAATCACTCAATCCTAAAGGAAATCATCCCTGAATATTCATTGGAAGGACTGACGTTGAAACTGAAGCACCAATACTTTGGCCATCTGATACTAAGAGCCGACTCACTGGAAAAAACCCTGATGATGGGAAAGACTGAGGGCATGAGGAGAAGGGGATAACAGACGATGAGACTGGATTGATGGCACCATCAACTCAATGAACATGAGTTTGAGCAAACTTCAGGAGATAGTGAAGAACAAGGAAGCCTGGCATGCTCCAGTCCATGGGGTCGCAAGAGTCGGACACAACTAAGCAACTGAACAGCAAAGCTTTCCAAGTTTCTTCAGAAAGAGACTCTTCATATAAATTCTCAGAGTTTTAGCTCCTCCAGAATGGAAAGAGATTAAGGTAAAATACATGGAAAGGACTAGCCTAATTTAGAAAATACATAAGTTATACAAATCCATTCCACAAACTTTTCTATGAAAGATAAAAGATAGCCAAAAGACATACTATATATCCCGAGCATGGGATTTCTATGCTTTTTCCTCAGTCACCAATCCAGAGGAAAATAATATGAAAAGATTATTTTTTATCTATCACTCACCCCAGAGATGTATCCCCAACTCACTCTCACGTTCCAGTCCCCAAATCACTAGGCTCCTGGCAACTGACAGGACTGATTACATGTACAAAATCCACTCCTACCTACAACCCCTATCTGTGCCCAGAGACTGTAGGTTCATAAAGCAAGAAAAAATGGAAATGAGTAAATGTTTGTGAGAAGGTCTAAATGCAATAAAACATCTTTTAAAAATCTATTTCTAGCTTCATTTATATCCTGTATGTTTATATCATTTCTGTGTTGGCTGTTTTTTTCCCCCCATTCTGTGGCACCAACTCAACACCCATTTCCCCTACAGAAATCACCTCCTTGAAAATGAGTTTCAGTGTCACCTTCTCCTTAAACCCACCAAAACCACACCATGACGATTGAAGCATTCTTTCTTCTGTGAAGTCAAAAAGCTATCAGCACTGATTTTACTCTCCTCTGCAGTATGAGCTGTATAATGCGTAATGAATCTCTTCCCAACTAGGTTATGATGACACTGAAAGCAAGATCTGAGGCTTCTGAGGCTTGTTTTAAAAAATCTTATAAAACACCTAACATGATACAGAGTAGACATTCAAGAAAAATTTACTGAACTGGATTTGGAATTTTCTTCCAATGTATATTAATTATGCCACTGTGCGCTACTGGCAACTAGCTGTTAATATTCTTTATTTCTCACCATAGATGCTTTCATTTACTATTTCTAAATATTAGCAGTTTTAAAAGTAAATAATTTCAGAGTCAATCATTTTCTTTCAGGGTAGAAAGTCAACTGAGATACCTTTCTTTTTTCATTAAAATAAATTGGTGAGTAATGGATTAAAGAGAATAAGAAATCTTGAAAGCAGTGGCTAATACCAAGTGGAGAGAGAGATTATATAAAAGCTTAGGAGTAATTTAATATAGTAATAGGAAAAACTTTTGGCTTATACAAATTCACATTTTGGAAAAAGAAAGTTGACTATAGAAAACCTATACACAAAAATGTTAAGAGAAAAAAAAATGTATCTAATACAAAATAAATTGAAACTAATTAGAAACTCTACTTGATAAAAAGGCTCATTATAACATCTGAACAAAACAGACAAGAAGGGATTACTTATATAGTAATTTTTGATTGCATTTGAGATGCAGCAAATAGCAGCAGAAAGAATACTAGACTAAATAAAAGACTTAGTACAAGCTTTGCCTCCAGTAGTTATAGAGGGCCTCCTGATATTATAGAGGGTGATTAGTCAATATCTGAACAATAAACAAACAAATGAAAAAACTGAGAGTGTATAATGCTTGATGATTAATGTATTTGATCTTCCAGTCCAGTTTCCATAGCTACAAACCAACAACAATAATTCCTTCCTTATCTAGGAATTTTAGAGATTAAATAAGATTTTAAACATGAAAGAGCTTTTAAAACTGCAAAGCAATGTACAAATAAAAGTCATTTTATTGTAATTAATTTATTACCATACAATACATAGAAATAAAATTATATTGTCAACTATTTTCCAAACAAGAATAATAGCAAAAATTCTGGAAAAAATTTTAAAAGATACATGTACATGTATCAAATTACCATCCACTTCTTTTTCAGAAGCATTTCAAAAACCTTCATGTTGTTTTAGGTAATTAATCATCTGAGTTTTCTAGAATTTTAACAAAATTTTATTTCAATTTATATTAATAGATTCTATTGTTTTTTAATCTCCAGAGAAGCCACAATCCATTTCTTAAAGACTAACTCTAGAGATGTCAATTTCTACATCCAATTAAAATTTATTCAAAATAAAATTTGACATTTCTTAGAGCCCATCATAAGTTAAGAATGGGCTACTCAATTTCAGATAGCTACTCATATGAACTGGGTAATTCTGCTTTTAATTTTTCATCTATATTTTAAATAGTTTTACCCACAAATATTCACATGAATTCAGACAATTGCTTTCTACCTAAATCTCAATCTAAACCTGTGAATTAGGGTGACTCCAATACTTTTATGCCAATATTCTGCCACTAGTTTATTTATGACATATTTATGACATTCTAGAATAAGATCCCTGCATTGGAAAGATCTCCTGGAGAAGGGAACAGCTACACACTCCAGTATTCTGGCCTGGAGAATTCCATGGACTGTATAGTCCATGGAGTTGCAAAGAGTTAGACACAACTGAGTGACTTTCACTTTCAGAATAAGTTTAGTCTGGATATTTTGTGTTTGTTAGTTACTCCAGGGAAGGTGAATTTTGCCTCATAGGATGCTGCTCCATGTACCTTCATTCAATTTCACTACACATTCAGAGGTCATGTATTATTTATCTAAGGTCCAAGAATAGATATATAGAATATTAATTACATACAGTAACAAAAATATACATCACCTCACAGATTAACCTTCTGGTGCACTGAAATTTCAGTTCAGTTCAGTGGCTCAATCATGTCCAATTCTTTGTGACCCCATGAACTGCAGCACACCAGCCCACCCTGTCCATCACCAACTCCCGAAGTCCACCCAAACCCATGTCCATTGAGTCGGTGATGCCATCCAACCATCTCATCCTCTGTCGTCCCTTTCTCCTCCTGCCTCAATCTTTCCCAGCATCAGGGTCTTTTCCAATGAGTCAGCTCTCTGCATCAGGTGGCCAAAGTATTGGAGTTTCAGCTTCAGCATCAGTCCTTCCAATGAACACCCAGGACTGATCTCCTTTAGGATGGACTGGCTGGATCTCCTTGCAGTCCAAGGGACTCTCAAGAATCTTCTCCCAACACCACAGGTCAAAAGCATCAATTCTTCAGTGCACAGCTTTCTTCACAGTCCAACTCTCACATCCACACATGACCACTGGAAAAACCATAGCCTTGACTAGATGGACCTTTGTTGACAAAGTAATGTCCCTGCTTTTCAATATGCTGTCTAGGTTGGTCATAACTTTTCTTCCAAGGAGTAAGCGTCTTTTAATTTCATGGCTGCAATCACCATCTAAGTTTACACTTGGTGTATACGTCACAGATGAAACTTAAACTGCACTATATCTACTTTACCTCACAGAGGTAGCACTCACACATGATACGAAAAGGAAATGATATTTTCCCACCAATCAACACTGAACCAAAGGGAACTTTTTTTTTTCTGCTCCATATGAACAATACAATTTAGGGGCTGTTCCTAGGAACACTCTGCTTTAAGCTTCTCTGCACCTCCAGTCGTCTGTCCAGAAGTTAATGGTCTGGAAACTAATAGTTAAATGCACTGGGTAAACTACCTAATTAAAGAAACCCTGGGTGAATCCTTCCATAAAGAGAAAAAGCATTTGCCAGTGAACACAATCACGTCCTTACATGGTATTTCATAGGTTTAAAAACTGTTATGTTGAGTCATGCATCACATTGTATTCTAGACTATTTCTGTTAATTATTTAGAATTTGAAGGTCAACCTTCCCATTCATGTTTACTTCAACCAACCTTGCTTCAGTTGGTCCTACATATTAAGAGTTTGTTTTGAACTGAAAGAGGTTTTGTGCTATCATAAAGTCATGGGTAGATCTTTTAGGAATGGATTAAACATATACAGAATCCATGGATTTAAGAAAGGTGTGGGTATATATCCATGTGTGTATATATACATGTGTGTCTATACATACATATACATATTCACATTTTCAATTCTTCTCTCCAAAGGAAATAAAATAAGTAGAAATGCCAAATACTGAGGATAAAATAAATAGAAATGTGAAATACTATCATCTGAATACTGATTTGCCCTTCTGGGCAAGGTGAAGAGCACTTTAAACTGTAGTTGCTAAGGAAAATCACAGACATCTCTCTTAAGTACTAGACTTAAGTAATTTTTAAGCATTGCTTGTGTGACTAATTGAGTCACTTCTTACATTAAAAAAAAATGCTACTGATAGAAATAAAGGAATGGACTTTTCTGTATCTTTGATCATTTGTGAACCACTCAGAGTGCTGCTATCTGACAACATTTAATACAACTGCACAAATAAAAGACTTCCTTCCAGTTTTCCTGGTTCTTCCCTCCCCCTGCCCTCCTCCCACAGCACTTGGTTTATATTATATGACGGGTGAATCTTCACGTGTCTGCTTCTCTGTCTCCCTCAATAGACTGCATGTGCCTCAAGGAGAGGAGCCACATTATTCATCTATCTCTATTGTCCCAGAAGTAGCACAAAATAATCCCTCAGTAAACGGCTAATGTGTTTTAACTTCAAAGAGCATCACTGAAGGCAGCATCCAAAGACAGAGCTTAGGGGGAAAAAAAAGGGAAACCAAATATATAAGGGCCACCTGCTGTATTTACACTGAGTCCCTTGTCAAGTCATAGATCTGGTCAGCCTAATACAAGCCTATCGTTCTGGAGAATGCCAACTTTGTGGCTTCAAATGCAGAATTCATCATGAAAACCAAGTTTCACTTAAAGAAACTTCTGGAAAACAAAGTCTACTGTAGTATCCACTTCTGAAATTTAAGACTTCAATTTAAATTTATATCATCTGATCAAGTCATAAATGAGCCCTTACTTTTTATATTAATAAAAGAATAAGGCAAGGCAAAAGAGGAATGGTTAAACAAATGGTTATTTAACCTATTATATCCCAGATAATGCCTGCCCTTTGTTATTAAAGTGAAAATTTAATCATCAATGATTTATAAATTTCTCTGGGGCAAAGAAGTACACATTCTTTCACTATAAACTTCCATATTTGTCTTTCAGAAATGTAGGTTCCAAGTAACAAAAATATCAAGGTTTGTCAAACAAAGAAATCCTCGAAAATTTTAGGGAAAAAGTCGTTATGAGCAGTTTTCACTTTTTTATCATTTACAGACTCCTTAACTCTGTTTACTTTGATCTGGAACCCCCTCCTCTTGGCCAAAAATGGTTTCTGAAAAGCAGCCAATCTTAATCTCATAAAAACATTTAATGCTATTGACCAATGCAATTCCTTCTAAAATTCTCTCCTCTACTATTCTGTAAAGCTCTACTCCTCTTTCTGCTCTTAGAAGCTCATTTTCTCTTCTATTTTCACTTCCTCCTTAAATCAGAAACCTTTTAACTATATTGTTTTCTTTGATTTACCATCCCATAGAACTCAACTGTCTTAGCTTGTCAACAAGAATGAGTCCAGTATTTGTTCCACCAAAAGAGTCTCTTTCATATTTCCAGTTGTCCTATTAGCTATATCTATCTGGATGCAACGATGTCATACCACCCACTCAAACTCAACATATCCAAAATTTAACATCTCTTTTCTTGTATATCTTACTTGTGCTAATGGCATCTACTCTTCCTGGACACCCTGGATCTAAAACACTCTCATATTTTACCCTGCATAAAGTCCTGTTGATAATACTTTTATAGTATTTCACACCTCTTTTCATTTCCTCTATGTTCCAGCTTCCATTAACAACATTCAGGCCCACATGGCTATAAACCAGAAATACCTTGGAAGCTCTTTAAAGCTCCCCATCACCATACCATTTTAAGAATCCTACACTGTTGGACGATCCCTCCTACAGCAGATTCCCTTGAAGGAGTTGTTCCTTACCATAAGGTCTAAAACCCTTAGCTGCCATTCTTAACCTTCCACAATCCATGCTCATTCTGCCTCTCCAGCATCATCTCTAAACTTTATCCATCAAACCAGGCAATTCACTTTTCTATACCTCATGCCTTTTCATTCCACATTCTTTGTCAAAATCAGTTTCATCCTTCAAGCAGAAAATTTTACAAGTTTCTTTGAATTCCTCACTTGGGACTCAGTTCTTCTCCTTTAAGTGCCTTCAGACTACTGCCTGATGTCCCTTATTACATCGGAAACTATCCTCATCCTCGCCCTTCACATACAAGGTTCTTAAAACTCATGGTCAAATATTTTGAAAGTTGCCCAAACTGTTGCCTCCCCTTTAAAAGTTTTAAAAATAAATACCATTGATACAAAACTACATAAGATTTACAAAAATATAGCCTGGTACCTAGCACTTCCATGCACATGTTTTCTAGGCATGCCAACGTGTGTTTCTGATTTAACCCCCTCTTTGTTGTTTAAAAATGATCTACAACCAACAGGGACAGCTCTAAGCCACACACAAACACATTCCATATTTCCCAGTAAATGCTAACAGGAAAAATGTGTTTGTATAGGATTCGACTCTACCAATCAAAAATCAACAAGGACAAACCCTGTATTCTCCCTACCCCTCCAAAAAGTGTGGACGTGACATTTTCATTATCTCATCAATGAGAATAAATCATGCATCTCCAAGTTCTGAAGTGTGGGAACACTACAACTACTAAAATTGGAGGGGTGGTGTTAACAAGTACTGATTATTTTAAGAGCTGATGTAAATTCTGACGTTTATACCTTTCCTCCAATGTAACAACAAAATTATGAGCCCTGAACGTGCAACAAAAAAAAACAACTTGAAAGAAAAGGAAGCCTGATGTTCAGCAGGGTGCCCAGTGCTGAGATCAAGTGCCCAGAGACACAGCTGAAGAGAGCAAAGACCATGCAGAGTGGGAGTTGTGAGCAACTCTGCGAGGTAAAAAGCCAGATGTTTCCTCCCACTTGGGACATGCCTGCTCCCCAGTATCCACAAGGGTCGCAGGCCCCTTTGTTTGCCTTCTTATCAACTATGCTCTAGTGTGCTCCTACCAGGGATCAAGCACTGCACCTAGAGTTCAAGAGCATCATCTGATTCAATCGGCAAGCAGTCCTCAGTGAGGAAGACACTGTTGCTATCTACAGATGAAGGAACTGATGCTAGAGCGGTTAACAGCTTGCCCAAGGGCACACACAGCTAATACTTGCCATGTGCAATTTTCAACCTCTCTACTTCATCCCTACATAGATTATATTAACTTTTATTTGTTTGCATTTATTTACTTTTTTATTTACCATTATTATTACTTACTCCTCTGTGTGTCTCATAAAAAGCCAAAGAACATGACTCAACCTGCGACTCTTGACAACTAAACAAGCCTGACTGAATGCTTCGCCATGATGCTCCTTCAGGCTCCTTTGTGATACAATCCCTCAGGCAAGGAACTCTGAGGGCTTCACCAGTCAGACCTGTTGAACTGTATTCTCCCACAAAAGATGTGCTGGAGTTCAAACCTCTATTGTCTCAGAATGTGACCTAGTCTGAAGATAGATAGGGTCTCTACAGAAGTAATCAAGTTAAATGAGGTCATTGGGGGGGGGGCCCTAATACAATATGACTGGTGTTCTTATACAAAGGGGGCAAATCTGGACACAGGACCACTCCACCCCCAACACACATAATCATGTGATGATAAAGACAGAGATCAGAGTGATGCTTCTGCAAGCTAAGGGATGCCAGACCCTGCCAGCAAATCCCCATAAGCTGGAGGAGAGGCATGGAACAGATCCTTCTGTCACAGTGCTCAGAAGAAACCCCCTCTGCAGACACCCTGATTTCAGTCTTCAAGCTCCAGAACCAGGAAACAATAAATGTATTTTTCCTGTATCACCCAGCTTGTGGTACTGTGCTATGGCAGCTCTAAGAAACTAATACACCACCCTACTGCCTTAAAAGACATGTGGCCACAGCAGTGGCAAGTAAGAGGCCATATTTCTATTCTACCTCTTCATGTATTTCCTAGGAAATGTCTCTTAGTATATTAAGCTCACTTCTCACCTCTGGGAAACAGCAGGGCACAACCTCTCTTCCTGTAATAAGTGGCTTGGAAGGGAGAGCCAAGTGATTCCTGATCAAGGCAGGCTTTGCATCATCAGTCTGCACTAACCTGCTCCCCGGTTTGCAGAACTGAGTTCATTTTTCACCACTTAGTGTATTTCTCATCAGTGTTATCAAGACTGTAATAAGTCTATGTAAGTTTCAAATTTATAGATAGCTACTACAGATAAGTTAATTACCTAGTAGCAATTCTCCCACGGAAATATTTTTTAAGCTTGAATATCAGCTACACTGATGCAAAGGCTGGCAGAAGGGAGTGACCTTATGCTGTCTAGGGAGGGAATGGTATTTTTGGCTGGAGTTATAAACACTACATGAGCTTTTCTGAGTGCATCAACCAGAGCATCAACCATTGCTCTTCAAAGCAAAAGTTGGCCTGCATATATCATTGCTTGGATTTGTTTCAAAGGTACATTTTCTTTACTTCTAGCTATTAGTCAGTCACAATTTCTGTAAGTAGCAAACCTTATATCTTTTTATAATAAAAATTAGACAGGTTACATCACAAAGAATACTCTTGAAAATATGCTCTGTAAACAGAAATTTAGAGATAACCAATAACCATAGTACCTAGGGGGCTTTCCAGGTGGCACTAGTGGTAAAGAACCCACCTGCCAGTGCAGGAGACATAAGAGACATGGGTTCAATCCCTGGGTCAGAAAGATCCCCTGGAGAAGGGCATAGCAACCCACTCCAGTGTTCTTGCCTGTCCATTCTATCCCATGGACAGAGGAGCCTGGCGGGCTACAGTCTATGGGGTTGCAGAGAGCTGGACACAACTGAAACAACTTAGCATACAGAGCACCTAGGAACTATAAGTGTCAGTATTTTATATGAATCATATGATCCAATCTTCTCACTGAACCTAAAATGACTTAATATTGTCCTGGTTGTCTATATAAAACCTTCAAAAACATGCATTAAACGTGAATATAACAGTAAGCCACTGTCAGATAATTCAAAGGCTGATGAACTACAGCCTGATATCTTAGAAAGTGAATTTACTATACAATTCACAGAGGTAGAAAACAGAGCTACTGAGATATGTTTTCACGTAAGTTGTTTTTTTTTTACTTTTTATTTTTACTTTATTTTACTTTACAATACTGTATTGGTTTTGCCATATATTGACATGAATCCACCACAGGTGTACATGCGTTCCCAAATATGAACCCCCCTCCCAGCTCCCTCCCCATAACATCTCTCTGGGTCATCCCTGTGCACCAGCCCCAAGCATGCTGTATCCTGCATCGGACATAGACTGGCGATTCGATTCTTACATGATAGTATACATGTTTCAATGCCATTCTCCCAAATCATCCCACCCTCTCCCTCTCCCTCTGAGTCCAAAAGTCTGCTATACACATCTGTGTCTTTTTTGCTGTCTTGCATACAGGGTCATCATTGCCATCTTTCTAAATTCTATGAGGTACCACTTCACACCAGTCAGAATGTCTGCGATCCAAAAATCTGCAAGCAATAAATGCTGGAGAGGGTGTGGAGAAAAGGGAACCCTCTTACACTGTTGGTGGGAATGCAAACTAGTACAGCCACTATGGAGAACAGTGTGGAGATTCCTTAAAAAATTGCAAATAGAACTGCCTTATGACCCAGCAATCCCACTGCTGGGCATACACACTGAGGAAACCAGAATTGAAAGAGACACATGTACCCCAATGTTCATCGCAGCACTGTTTATAATAGCCAGGACATGGAAACAACCTAGATG
The DNA here is from genome assembly GCF_042477335.2 of Ovis canadensis. Classification (NCBI taxonomy): domain Eukaryota; kingdom Metazoa; phylum Chordata; class Mammalia; order Artiodactyla; family Bovidae; genus Ovis; species Ovis canadensis. The sequence continues at coordinate 124,515,458 of NC_091247.1, read as the reverse complement.
TCCATCAGCAGATGAATGGATAAGAAAGCTGTGGTACATATACACAGTGGAGTATTACTCAGCCATTAAAAAGAATACGTTTGAATCAGTTCTGATGAGATGGATGAAACTGGAGCTGATTACACAGAGTGAAGTAAGCCAGAAAGAAAAACACCAATACAGTATACTATCACGTAAGTTTTTGACATGACTTTTCTTTGTCTCCCTAGACTTTATTTCACACAGCAACCGATACATATATGATGGCATTTGAAGAACACAGTGATTCCAAAACAACCACATATCAGCATACTACATGGTCATGTCTATGAGAAATTCAGCCAGCCCAGTCTCTTTGACAATCTATTAAGGAGGTTAGTTAGGGACAGGTTAACCTGTCTGGTGAAGAAGGCCTATTTCTCTGAGGTCCATGAGTGACTATCTCATTTGTTATACTATAAAATAAGGACTGCCTTCATGAATTAAACAATGAATGAAAAGACAGCCTCCACCCCCCTCTCTTAAAATGACAATTAGCAGCACATAACATCACAGAAGCATCTAGGCTTTACAGGAAATAATATTTCATAAAATTATTTTCCAAGTGTATAAATAAAAAATGCATAATAACTTGCAGAACGTCTGTAATGTTATGAAAAATAGCAATCAGCACTGCAGGAAACAAGGCAGGAAAGATAATACCAATATATGAAGAGTATAGTGTAAATAGTTTGAGTTTGAAAGGCAACTAAAAATGATTGTTTCAGAAACTGTTGATCTAAAGCACTGCATGAACAAACCATGTAGCCTTTTTATAACACAGACATATCTTAAATTATAATTATTATTGTAGCTAACTTTTATTTTGGTCTGATTATATCTAACCAGATAATGACTTTAAAAGAATTTCACAGAATGTTGAAATAGAAACGTTCATATCCCCATTTTATAGGTGAGGAAGCTGAGGCTTAGCAGAACTGAGTAACCTGCCCAAGGTCATAATCAGTAGCTGGCAAGTTGCAGAACCTGCACTTATAACCCAGGCTTCCAAGGTAACTTCCTCTGGATTTTCAGGGCACTCTGATTCTTAATAGAACTGGACTGGAAAGAAAAGGACTTGGGAAGAAGCTTCAGCCAAGGTTTAGACAAAGACCCTGCTAAGGAGGATACTTACCACCTCACATTAGGTCTCCAAAGGAAATGCTGAAACTGATCCAGGGTGGCCTTTCTGGATTCAGTATGGCTTTGAGTAGCTAGCACCCCCAGATGGAGCCACATCCTCAGTGGGTACAGGAATCATCCTAGGGTCAGCCAGGGAAACCTCAACCACAGGGCAGAGAGGAGAGGACCACAGGGCAGCAGTCCTCCCTGGACTCCAAAGGTGTTTTTCTTTATTTGGTAATAAAAATCTCTGGCGATCAGGTGGAAAGTATTTTCTTGATTAATACAAGTATTTATTAATAACTATCTTAGAGTGTGGAGAAGCGGTCCTGGAGGGACAGGAAAAAGAAAGAGACTAAATAAATTCAAGGTATATCAGTTAGATGCTAAATATTGAGCAAAGTGTTCACAAATACACTATCTATGTGCTGCCAAACTGAGCACTGTTTTGTTGCTGTTGGCTGGTGATTTCCTTGTGCCAGGTACTCTGATGGACAGTGAACAAACAAGAACACTGAGGTTTTCAGAGGTTAATCATATTCCTTGAGGTCACAGAGCTACAAAGAAGCACAGAATCTAAATCCAGGTCTGGACTTCATTACACCCTTGTGCCATACACCAAGAGAACACAATGATTACACGGGGCGTGAAATGGTTCTGGACCACAATGAGATTTCAATTAACCCCTTATGCCCCATCACCTTAGCTCTAACTCATAAAATGGCCTTATTTTTCAAGTAACACTGCATTATTCAAATATACTATATTAGCATGGTCTCAGTAAAGAAAGATAATGAAAGCTAAACCATGCATCTAACGTATCCTCAGAACTAAACACAAATAGAACTGCCACTTTTCCCTCACAAAATTACGTTTGCCTTATCAACTAAATGCATATTACTTTTCTAAAATTCTTTGCCACCTACATTTTTTAAAAGTTGAGGTATAGTTGGTTTACAATGTTGTGTTAATTTCTGCTCTCCAGCAAAGTGATCCAGTTACATAGATGCATTCTTTTTTATTAGTTTCCATTATGAGCGAAGAGTTGACTCATTGGAAGACTCTGATGCTGGGAGGGATTGGGGGCAGGAGGAAAAGGGGAGGACAGAGGATGAGATGGCTGGATGGTATCACCGACTCGATGGATGTGAGTTTGAGTGAACTCTGGGAGTTGGTGATGGACAGGGAGGTCTGGCATGCTGCGATTCATGGGGTCACAAAGAGTCAGACACAACTGAACGACTGAACTGAACTGATGATTTAATCATAAGATATTGAATACAGTTCCCTGTACTATACAGTAGGCCCTTGATGTTTTGGCACCTTTTAAAAATTCTATTTCCCAGTGGTTACATAGATTACAAACATCACTTCTTAAAATACTGCTTTTTAAGCTATATAGAAGTATGCCTAACTTCAGAAAGACATTAAATTTAACATGTCTGTCACTTAGTACCACTTTATTAAATCTGCCATGCAGAATACATTTTTTCCACAAACTAACCACTCTAACAAAGTTATTCTTAGACCAACTACTTAAATTGTTAGAATAGGCTGAAGTTACCTTGATCAATTTTTTCACCAAAAGATAAAGCAAGTTGTTGAGTAACTTAAAATATATGTAAAGGATCTGAAATAATTGGTCATTGCATGCATTAAAGTAAATTTCTCTAACTTTCCCTGAAATTTTTTCAGTAGTAAAATCAGAAGCCAAATGGTTCAATTTACCACCAGCCCCTCCAGCTGGTATCAGTCTATTATAAAACTTCTTTTTTTATACTAAATAAAATCATTCTTCAGCCTTGTTTCAAGATACCTTAGTAACCAGCTCTATTTAGTAAGCATTACCCTTCCATTGTGCTCATTACTTTCATGGAAATACTGGCAAAGAAGCTGGCCAGGTCACCTTGGCTACAGACAACCTCTCCTTCCAACAAACCACCCTCTTCAGTCTTATCTTATTAAAATCCAACAACTCAAAAGACTCATAAGAGCCTCTCATTTCAGATACACACACTTGATGTCTTCTATGAGACTGGCACTGTTCTGGTGCTCAGAACACTCTGGTATTCCAGCACATCACCCTACATCTGAAAGGCCAAAATCACTGATGGCACATAAACCTGTATCTACAACAGAGGAAGATCAGGGGACATTATTTAATCATGCTCTCCAACTATAAACCTGAGGAAACCAGCGTTCATGTAAGGCAACTCAATCCTGATCCTGCAGATACAAACACTAGGCTGAACACAGGACCAGGATATCAAGACATGGGTGAGTTGTAGAGAGAATTTATGGAATGAACAGGCTGCCTTACCATATAATTTTCTCAGCTACTTCCATTTCAAGAGATTCATTAATGAAATATTCCATGTGGTCTTTGGTGTCTTATGATTCTAGACTCCTTTTCCTTATTTTTCCCAAAGATTTCTATCGGTATCAGTGCTGCCTTTTCTGACATACTTACTACAAGGCAGAGACTGTTACAGTAATTTTATATGAATATTCACAAGGATCCCATGATTACTGTCTTTTTGTGTTTTTGTTTGTTGCAGATGGAGAAACTAAAACTTAGAGTAGTTAAGTATTGAGTCTAAAGTCAGCCCATCAGTTACTAGGGATCTGTCTTCCAGGTCTAATCTCTTAACAAATATACTGTCAAGAGGTGGTTAGATTTGCCTTCTCAAATTGGAATATCATATATTACAGTAACTGAAGTATCATTTTCATATGTTTATAATAGAATCCTTTATACAAAGTAGGAATACATTTAATTCTTTTGACATAACACACACAAAAAAACTGTAGATCCTTTTTCTTAAAATCTAAAACAGCTAAATTCACAGGAGGTACAGTCTTCCGTTAGTTTGCGGAATTAACATTCTCTAGGTAAGCAAGGCAGGGCTTGGGCTGTTTGTGAAATGTCACGAACAATATACCTCAATTTATTTCCACCAACAGAAACCCTTTTTGTGTGTCAGTGGATAGATGTAGAGGGAGAGGGGAAACGTGCATCATTTATACCTTTCAAGAACAAAGCTCAATGACAAGCAGTCAAAGGAGAGAGGACAAAGGCTAAAGGGAGGAGTCAGAAAGAAGGCGCGCGCCCCAGGAGCCGGCACTAGCTGAACAAATTGCAGGGCTGTGCCCTGTCCCACGCGCTGGCCCAGGGCACAGAGTTGCCCCAGGACCAAGTCACATGTGCCTTCTTCTCACGCATCAGCAGACCCTGTGCAAATAAGTGAACAGCTGCAAGTGGGTGACCATGGCACCCTGGAGCCACCGGATTGTAAAGAGGTTTTCTATCAGGAAGCTGGAAATCAAAGACGTGAAGTTTACATTGTGGGTACGAAGCAGCTGATGCTGAAAAACTTCCCTACAGATCAAGCAAGCATAAAAGTTAAGTCATTTTCCCAAGTTTCATATACAGTAGATAAGCCTATTAAGAACATTGTAAGTGATGCTAATTGGCTCATGGGTTATATATCTCTTTTGTTTGTTCCAACTGAACCTTCACACACTGCAGTGAATTGGGAAGAAAGACAGTGTAATAAATCTATCTGAAACAAAACAGCATTAGGGTTTGAAAGATGCTAATGAGCTCCAGTGTTCCAACATAAAAACCTTCCATCCCTGCCCCCACACAAGATTACTAACTCCTAAGTCATTTCTAACGGGCATAGGAAGAAGGTGTGTAAAAATTCAAATCCTCATGCTGTTAATTCCTAAATTCCTTTAATATTTTTAAAGGGAAATCAAGTGTCATTTGAGATGGTAACACTAATTTAGCTATTTAGAATTGAAAGAGTGCTCTTCTGCATATAAAATATTAAGAATAAATTGAATTTATATCATTTCACTGGAAAACTCCATCACCATTAATTAAATAAGGCATTTTAGAAGTTATTATTTTCACAGTAAATCTGTGCCTAAATTCAGAACTAAAGATGTGTTTTAATTAAAAAAAAAAACTGAGTCAATCACTTTATTATCCTGAGATAATATCAGTGAGACATGTAAAGGAAAGAACTACATAAAATGCAAAGTCTTAAATGCTAACTATTATTTTGAGAGCTTAAGAACCCAAGACCTGGAAGGTAAAAGTGAGGGGAATCCTAAAAAAGAAAATAATACATCCTTTAATCCTTTACATACCAATAATCAGATTTGTGTAAATACCTAGTGGAAACTATTCAGAATTATTAACCCATACAGCTATCATGCAGCGAAACAATGACATGGTTGTATGTATATATGTATGCGTGCATCTAGTCAAGAAGGAAAGATAAATCACACTTCTGGAAATCACAAAGGAATTATAAAGACACAAAAGAATTATAAAACAGACAATGCTTTTTGGTCTGACTCAGATACTCAGCACATTTTAATTTATTATGTAAATAATTAATTGAATTTAACTTGAAGGAGGGAAGGATTTAGTAACTCCATCAGAGGACAACTTTCCTAGGACTGTGCCTTCTCTCTACGCTAGAGGCACATGTATTGCCCTGAAAGTGCTTCCTAATCAGAAAAATCTAATAGTGTGTTAGCTTCTTTCACTGAATGTTGCTGAAACCAGGAAAGAATAATATTGTGTTATTCAGGCTTAAAATATATATTCTTGAGTTGGCTTCCCTCCTCAGAGCAGAAGCAAAACACACTCCAGATGACTTGTTTATTGGACTGAATATACAGAGTGCCTTCAGAGAGGAGTATCTATGTGGTCCTATAACATGGAAGACCAAAGGTGATGCCTACCCTCCACCCATGTCATTTGAGTACTATGGATGATTTCGTGTAACCAGCTCCCCTAAACAGAGGTTATGGCACCCCAGCAATTATTAAGATTTGTTACAAAGAAAGAAGGAAGACAGACAAAGAAGGAAGGACAAGAAGGAATTTTTTCAAATACACTGAAATTTAGTCTAGTAATTTACTTCTTTTAAGCAAAGCCAGCATTTATTTCTTCTAAAGAGAATCCATGAAAAATAGTGTTATCAATTGACAATTCCAAATCAAAGCAAAACAAACTACTAATATTAAAGAAATTTCAAATCTGGAGTCTTTCAAATAGGAACAGGAATCCATAGCCAGAGAGAAGACCAACTCCCAGCAGCCCAATCTATTGCTGCACAATTGTGACAATGTCCTGGGCTCAGTATCAGAAACCGTTTTAGTCTGGCCCAGACAGCATGACCTTGGGTAATCCACTGATGTTTCTGAGCAGTTTCCTCCTCTGTAAAGTGAACAATAATATCAATACTTGCCTTGCCTACTCCACAGGTTAAACGTAAGAAACCAATACAACACAGAAAGCAAATTGAAAGCATAATCAATCACAAAGTCTTACGCATTCCTATCATGAGTCCTGTCCAACTCTGTGCAACTGTAGCCTGCCAGGCTCCTCTGTCCATGGAATTCTCCAGGTAAGAATACTGGAGTGGGTTGCCATGCCCTCCTCTAGGGGATCTTCCTGACCCAGGGATCGAACCTCCATCTCCTGTGGCTCCTTTGGCCACTCCTGTGGTTTCCTTACCGCTGAGCCCCTGGGGAAGCGCTTTAATACACCGTTGTGATATTTACAGAATCCACATGTGTCTATTTCTTTCTTATTTCAAATGTTTCTTAACTATAATAGTATACTTAAACCTACTGGACCTTCCCTCTTTATTAACAACTTCTGGAATTCAGCATACACATAATTAGAGCCTATAGGATGCAATTCTCTTCCCAGAGTGTTCTAGAACCTCTCACCCTTCTGGCAAAGCCTCACTTCTCACACTTGCCATTCAGAGATTTAAAAAAAAAATGCTTATATTTGTTTATTCCATGTTTCAGTAACTAGTTTCAACAACAAACAACAAACAAAAGGAATGAACCAAGAGGCTTTAAGAAGCCATTTGGCACAAGGAAACGCTTTATCACCTGAAAGGCGCATCTGTCAGTGAGTTAGGAACAGCTGGTGACAGAAACAGGAAAGGAGCTTTCCTGCGAAAGCCAACTCAGAGTTCCTTGGCTCTGCAAGTGAAGAGACAGAAAAGCCACAGGGGTTTGGGACTTCAGAATGCTAGAAAAAGTAGACACAGAATAGGCCAAGAACCCAAGAACAGTTAAGTCTCACGGTGAGTGCAATGTGAGATGTGAAAGACATAATATACATTTTTCAGAGCCACTGAAGTGCCAGCTGGAAAAGATGGGGACAGTCGCTCTTGCACATGAAAATGCTCTGGGAGCTGCGAGGGAGAGAAAGGAAAGCACACTGAGCAAACAGTTACTAAGGAAAGGAACAGTTTTGCTCATCATACTAGGAAGATTGCAACTGGACAAATTGTAAAAAAGGAAAAAGACACTGGCAAAACACAAAGGAGCATGTACTAAGGGGAACTGGTGGTGGGAGGAGCTGGGGAGGGCGGCAGTGGGGAAAGGGGACATATTTACTGTCCCAGCCTTTTCAACCCCCATCCTGGTGACCCCACTATGCATACTGCTGCAGTTCGGAGCCTACCAAACTGCTGCTAAAAACATATCATGTAACCAAGAGAACTGAGTCCTCAGTGAATATATGCCGTGCTAGGAGCTACAGGTACCTGCAAGAATGGAAGAATTTTGACTATTTCCACTGAATCTGTGGGGAAAATATTTACTTTTCTTATTCCACATACTTATATAAAGGGTCAGAAGAAGTCCTGTCATGTCATTGCTGTACCTGGATAATACCGCTATAATTAACTTCCAAAATAAAAAGTACTTTACCCAAAAGATGTTTCTAAAATATTACATAATAATATAATAATGGAAGCTTTTTTATCAAGTCATATTTAAAATACAGAAGCAGATCTGACTTTTTTTCTTTTTTAAGGAAACTCATGACTTTTTGTAAAGAAATCACTGGAACACTGTTGGGACACTGGAAAGTCTATTCTTACACCAAAATGCCATTTTAGGAAAGCGCATATTATTCTCTTAAAATAGGAAACATGCTTTATCAGGATGGGGAAAGGAAAGAAAAGTTCAGCCCACTGTTGCTCTAGGGACATTTGATGTTCAGTATCTGCTTTTAATCGCTAAGAGAATTATATATATACAAACCTGTGCTGACATGATAAAATAAATTAAGTCAAAGATAACTGTAAAAGATAAAGACCTTAAGAAACAAATCTAGCAAACAACAGTCCAGGCAGACGCAGCAAATGCTAACACTACAGGGAGAAATAAAAATCATTTATGTACAGATGAGTTCTGTGCAAACCCTGTAAAAGTCTAAACATCATTACAGGCAATTCCTTAATAGCATCTCCTTCCCAATTCAGAAATAGTTAAATAGCAAAAAAAAAGCTTTTACACATAAGTGAAAATTCAGAAAAAAAGTCCTATGACATTTCATAAATAATATCCCTTAACCCTCCCATCCTATTCAGACCATCTAAAATTAACTGTGGAAGGAAAAAATAAGGAAATACAGAAAATGATAAAAACTGCTTTACTTGGTCAATAGTGAAAATATAAACAGGAAAAAAGATTTTTACCAGTTTTCATTGGATATAATCATCCAACCAAAACATAACATGTGTTTAAAAGAAACAGCCTGATGAAGACCATTGAGCAAACGAAACAGCATCACAGCTGAACAGAAACTGTGTTGTTATACAGATACAGAACAATGCAAAGAAAACAACTGAAGCACTTTTCATTGTTGCTGACTTATATAATAAGAAAACAGGTAAGCGTGAGGGATTCATTTCAAATGCTACAGACACGATCAACTACAGCATAACTGAAAAATAAACATGTTCTTAGAATGAAACAGCTACAGGATCCCTGGGAGCTGGGGGTGTTCCCTCTCCGGGGTCCTTGCAGAGGCTGGGGAAAGTCAGGAAGAGCTCTAGGGGCCTGAGATGTCTTATTAAAAGATGACGGAATCAGTCACTGCTGGAGACAAAAAGCAGCAACAACATTCTACTCAAGCAATCCCCAGTAAGCGAGAGTCAGCAAAGCCCACATTTCAACACTCGTTATTGGCGCTACTTCAAAATAATGACAGAGACTCGTTTCTCCCCTCCCCCAAAATTAACCAAATTCTGTTTCTCTACCAGAAATACCAGCTAGTGAAAATAACTTTCAAAGTACAAACTGAAGGAAATTAATTCAGTACCACTGATCTCAGTGTCACAGCGTCAACATGAATAAAATGATTGCAATAGAAGAAACAAAATAATCCCCACTTCTGAGCTGTGGGGCTTTCCTGACTCTCAACTGTGAGGGCCACTAGCATATGTCAGGTCATATCTAACGCCTCTCCATTATTAAGTAACACTGCAATTAAAAGTGGGGTGGAGCAGATCATTAACCTTCCAGGTGTGTATGTCATAACTTCTCAGCTAGACTGTAATTCCTTTGAAGGGAAGTAGAAATTTATATGCTTACTTGTCTTTTTTTTCTAACTCGGCACACATGGACAATCTGATCTATTGCTTCTTAATGACAGGAGACTTCAGCAAACTGAACACAAGGAAGTCGGAAGATATCAGCAAAACAACAATCAGGTTATCGGGGAAGCTTAATTTTCTATATTGTTTTACAGGCAAAAAAATTAGAAACACCTTAGAGATGGTCTCTGCACTGACCAAAACTTGGAAAGAAATCTAAAAACAAATAGGATACAATATAAAGTAGTTGTGCCTTATAATACAATTATACAATTTACTGTTATAATATTTATTGTATTATAATATTTACTGAAATTGTACATTGAAACAGAGACATAAACTCCTAGCCAGGCCCTTCCACCTTTCAGAGAGTGAACAAATGTCTGCAGAAATGAACCAGCTCCTCCAAGGGTCAGGGGTCAGCTCTGAGTCATGGTCTCTAGAATCATGAAGACTAGAGAATCCTAAAGTAACAAGGAAAATCCAGCTTTAGGCTTTCAAGTCAGATTTGAGAGACTATATTTTTTCCTTCAATTTCACTTCAATTTTCTTTAGGACATTTGGGATATTAGAATGAATGTGGTAATAAACATTCCTTCTGTTGCTGCCTTGTCTTGTAAAGTTTGCTTACATTACTCAGTTCAATAATAAACAGACAGACAGAATTGTATATAAGCATGCATATACATACACACATATAATACATATATATGTAGGTACATATGCATATCAACAACTAAAAGTATATCTCTTAATACAAACTTAAATTCTGCCAACTTCCCCAGTCTGAAAAACAAATGAGGGGGGTTGGGGAGACAGAAGGAACAGTCTCTATGGCAATTTTATCCATCAAAAAAAATAAGTTTTCTCTAGTTACAAATTTATAGGCAAAATTGATAACTGGTTTTTAAAATTCCATTGATGGACAAGTCATACAGGAAATAATGTTGATAAGGACAAACTAAATAGCTTTTCTTAGTAAAATAACTAATAAAACATAAGCAGGAATATTTCAAAAGACTGGAAAGAGTTCTTCACAATATTTTTCATATAATTTAATCATGTGGGGTTAAAAAACACCTCTCCAGCCAAATACTCTTTTTTTTTGCAAAATGGATTTTCCAATTGGAAACAAAGAGCTTTACTCCTAGTGACTTGCTAAACCAACTAATATTGACATGACACAAAGAAAAGAAAAAGTTAATTTCTTACATATCAGTGCAGAAGAACATGCTGTGATTTATTTGGGGGTGTTTTTAGTTTTCTGTTTTAGATGAAAAATTAAGGGACGTCCCTGGTGGTTCACTGGTTAACAGTCTGCCTTGCAATACAGGAGACATGGGTTCAATCCCTGGTTGGGGAACTAAGAACTCACATGCCACAGAACAACTAAGCCCAGGGGCCACAGCTAGAGTCTTCACACAGCAGCGACAGATCTTGCACACCGCAGCTTAAGACACTACACAGCCAAATAATTAAATCAATAAATATTTTTTAAAATAACAGTTAATAAATAAAAATTAAAATAGCTGATACCAAGCGAAAGAGGAAGAGGGCTCAAGATTAACCACAAGGCAGGGAAATTCCTTTTCCAATAGAACGTCCCAATTCTGACAAAAATCAAAACAAAACAGAGTTTGCTCTCTACATCTTTGTTGTCTATTGTTTTGGGGCTCAAGAAATTCCCTAGCAGCTTCACGCATTAAGGAGAGCTTGCAAAGTAAAAATGAGTCCTTTCCCATTGAACAATATCCTGATGAATCCTCCATTGCTGTAGGCTTAAGAGAAAACACACGTGCACACACACACATAGGAAGGTAAGGCAAATCTTTTCCCTTCTGTGACAAGTAACAGCCTTCAACTGTTCACTCTTTATCATTCCCAAATAGAAATGGAAAATAAAGAAGACATAGCAATTATAACCTAGGCTATTTTCTGAAAAATCTAATGTGACTAGAACACACTCACACACCGAGGAGATAAATCGATGACACACAGAAAGCTCCAGGGCAGAATTCTGCAATAAAGCTGATGCTCTCCACTAAGGAAATTAATATGCTGTTAAGTCCAGCTGAATATTTGTTGGGAAAATTAAAAACCAAAACCAAAAAATATGAAGCATGAACTTGCCCTGAACAAAGCACTAACCCTGCATTTCCTAACCACTTCTGAACTTCCAGATAGAAGCCAAAGGGGAGTCGACCTTGGTCTACAACTGGAGAAAGAAAGAACTGATGTGGGCTTAAGATACCTGAGAGAGAGAAGGCTAAAGTGCCGCTTCCTTACAACATCCACCAATTCAGCCAGGCCACTGGTGGTGAAATAGGACACCATGACAATGAATTGCGCCCCCCTGTTAATTTCTGATAGGGCAGGAGGAAACATGAATTTTATCAAGTCACAGGAGCACAGCAATTACATCAGACATAACGCCCAACTCCACCTAGAAAATTTACTTAAAAAATAACATACCATGTCAATTTCATTCCACTTTCTAAATATGCAGGTCCTCCTAAACACTGCTTTTAAAGAGGGTTTTCAGACTCCCCAAAAGGAAAAGTGGTGCAAGATAATCACTGGGGTATAGGAGAAATATACTGAAGCTTTTATCTGCATCTGTTTATTTTCGTTTCCATTTTTGTAGACCTGTCATATATAAAATATCATATTACAGTATTATATGTACATAATGTATTTTTCAAATATTAATGTTTTGCTTAGTCATGTCTGACTCTTTTGAGAACCCATGGACTGTAGCCCACCAGCCCCCTCTGTCCACAGGATTTCCCAAGCAAGAACACTAGAGTGAGTTGCCATTTCCTTATACAGGGGATCTTCCAGACCAGAGATCGAACCTGCATCTCCTCCATTGGCTACAGTACTATACTGCTACAGTATTATATGTATATAATGTATTTTCCAAGTATTCATACTGTACATTCCCCAATATTTTTGGAATGGTAGAGCAAATTGGTCAAAACCAGGGAAGAACAACTACCAGCAAACAGACAGGCCTCTCGATATATTCCTGTTGGCAGAGGGTAATTAGTGTCAAATATGGTAGTACCCATAATTCTTCTCATCTTTATGTATCCGATTCTAAAGCTTCCAGAGGATGGTTATAAATAGAATCACATTACAGCTGCTCACAACCCTGTTACACAGCATTTAGCATTTCTCTGTAACAGCCGAGAAAGGCAAACACTGGCAAGGGCCATCTGGGGTTATTCTGTCCTCTTCCCCAGCCTGCTCCTCCACTAAAAGTTTGTATCCTTGGACAAAAATCACTCCCATGAGGATTCTTCAAGTGTTGGAAAAATAACAGTAAGATATACTCTTTCTAAAATGACTACTTGGTAGTGTTGGTAGTGAACTTCTCCCCAAGTTTTCACAATATAACCACTCTTCCAGTCAGATTAAAAATCATGAGTCCCTCATTGATGAGAATGTGAATTAAGGACAGAGAAAAACCAGTGAACTACTAAAGAAAATGCACAATCAGCATTCCATAGACAAGACACACTTCCTTCCACCCGCTGGGCTAAAATATCCCAGTGTCAGGTCAAGGCCAATGAAATAGAAAGTCTGTCTCCATCTACCTGCTTCATGTTTGTATTTGAGGAGGAAACAAAAGTTAAGGGGCAAGAGCCAAGGGGGGAAATCTTTGAACTTGCCTTTGGATCACTCAAGAGTGTCCATCTCTCTCTCTCCCTCTCTCCTTTACTTTCTCTGTCTCTTGCACACACATGCATACACACACAGACACACTTATACACCCAACTTCTTACAGAAAGAGCGACCAAAAAACTACTTAAAAGCCAAAACCCTGCCCAACAACCAGAAAACAGGTTTGTCTTTTCATGCCATGAGTTGTCAAAGGACAGACTGATTTGCATGACCTTTCTTCCTTACTTTTTAGTGCCCATCTTGAGAGTCCCTGGGACTGCAAGGAGATCCAACCAGTCCATTCTGAAGGAGATCAGCCCTGGGTGTTCTTTGGAGGGAGTGATGCTAAAGCTGAAACTCCAGTACTTTGGCCACCTCATGCGAAGAGTTGACTCATTGGAAAAGACTCTGATGCTGGGAGGGATTGGGGGCAGGAAGAGAAGGGGATGACAGAGGATGAGATGGCTGGATGGCATCACTGACTCGATGGACGTGAGTCTGAGTGAACTCCGGGAGATGGTGATGGACAGGGAGGTCTGGCGTGCTGCGATTCATGGGGTCGCAAAGAGTCGGACATGACTGAGCAACTGAACTTGAACTGAACCAAAGTTTCACCTCAATCCAGGAAGTTATTCAAACCCATTCAGCATCTAACCTCATTTGCCCTTAACTGAAGCATTTCTAATCAAAAATTCTAAATGTACTCAATTTTCATTGTAAAAGAAACTGCATAAACAAGTTATCAAGTCAAGCAGCCTGTCATCATGTGATATATCATGCCCATGAAAGAACAGATGGAAGCACCCTCCCCAAACTCCACATATTCATTCTGTCTATATAAAGGAACAGTCAGTAATTTTTGTTAATTTCATTGCAATAAATTTGCCATATTATCAAAATTGGAAATAAAGAGACTACTCAGAAGTAACTCAAAGGTACTGTGTATCACACAAGCCTTTGGATCCTACCCCCTAAACAGCCATCTACATTGTACTTCACCTGGAAAGGATAAAGAATATCCATGGCCACAGGTCATAGGTTTCTCTCCATTGTCTTCTTTTCAGAGACAGTGTGCTTCAGTGACTATGCCAAACACTGATCTCAAAGGTTCTGTTTCATACCCAGCTCCTCAAAGTGATGGCAGAAGAGGTCTTTGACTTGCCCTGGCTTCAGTTAAACAGGTCCATAAGGCAAGAATGGCAGAAGGCAGTGTTGGTCAAAGAGGTCTGTGAGGCATTTCTGATCCTTCATTAGACAAGCATCAGGAGGACCCACAGAACTCTCAGCTGAAATGCAGATTCAATGTTTCAGATGAAGCCAGTAATAAATTCCAGGGCCCATGTTTACCAAGGTCAAACACATGCCAAGCATAAGGTCCACAGAAGTCTGTCTTTCTGTTCAATCAGTTTTATGGAACAGTAAATAACCAAATTGTAAATATTTCCTAAACCTGAGGTCACTGAACCTGCTCTCTCTTTTTCAGCACTCTCATCATACCTCTAGCCAGTGTTCACAGTCCTCAAGATTAATGTGGGGACTGAGATCATGAACTGAGATTATCTGTTTTTTTAGGACCCCAGAGTTAAGGATTAAGGATTAAAGCAGCTTCCTAAGGAGCATCTGTCTATCATTAAGAAGCATTGAGGCCAAAAATTCAGTGCTTCATTGCTTGTTTATTTATGTTAATCATGTGATTGTTACATATTTCTAAATAAATAGAAATGTTAAGAGGCTTTTCTCCATGGGTGGGGGCCTTCAATCCTAGTAATTTAGTTTAAGACCACCAATGTGGCCTTTGGAGAGGGCCTTGCTTTCTAAAGCACACAGTTGTAAACGGCAACTGGTTGAAGGCCTAATTAGCATTAAACAGGCCTCAGGAATGAACAGCAAGATGACAAGGGTCACTGAACTGAAGAAGGGGTCAAGCTACCCCAGTCTCACAGGACAATGCCCAAGGTACCCATGCAAATTAGGGAAGCAGCACAGGCATGTAGGGGATGAGCAGTTGGGACTCAAACCTCCAATCCGCCTTTCACTTTGGCTCCAAAATAGAAAAAATATAAAAGAAAACCAAATGGCCCACTTCTTGGGTGCAGCATGCTATGTAATTAGTAATCACTTCTGTCTGGGAGAAACAACAAATGAAAGGAAGCTAAGAATATCGCAATGGCAACCAGGAGGAATTACAGGACACAATTAGCATCTGTGTTAAGATGGGCAATGGTTTTCTCCCACAACATCCCAGTATTTCCACCACAAAGAGGAGATCTGTACAACGAACTGACAGCTTGTTATTTCTTTTTTCCTGTTGAAAAAATAATAAAGAACAAACTCCACACACATACTCTATTCAAATGTGACAAAGAACCCTTTTTTTCAAAATGTACTATAGGCCTGTGGGTTTTTTCATTCTCTAAGCAATAAAAACCCGTCCTTTTTCGAATTACTGGAAGATAACTACAGAAATTTGATTTGGGCAAGTTTGAGAGTTATTTTCAGCATTTGTGCTCTATTAACTTTGATCTGATCATCAACCATAATCCCCTGCCCTGTTTTGATTTGTTGTGTGTTTTTTTTTTAATCCTACTTTTGTTCATAGCCAACCTGGGGTAAATTTTAGCTACTCTGAATGAGAATAGACTTTATATCAGTGATCAAGTTATTTAAGGTCAGAAAATATTTGTAATTCCAAAGGCAAAATTTTTCCAAGATAACACAAAAAAGAAACAGAAGCTCAGAAAACTCAAAATAAAATGTACATTCATTATTCATTCATTATTCTAGCCCTACTTTCTAAAATAGAAAGTTATTTTTGTAACAAAAATGAGAGCTGTAACCCTACTAAGAAACTTTTCCTCTAACTATACAGCAACTTCAGAATAAGCATTTGCAGCCAGAAAGCCCATTAAGTCTATTTTAAAAAGTGGAAAAAAAAAAACAGATATGTTGAAAAATCAACAATAAAAAAGGAAGATGAGATAGAACATTTTTATTCAAATATGTAAGTACATTTTGTGTCCCATGTATTTTTTAAGATTTACCTTTGAGATGTAAATACATTCTTACCACAAAACAGAAAAGTATTAGTTCAAACTTCTCTTGGGGAAAACACAATATTTTTGGTTTATATTTCTACAAGACTTTTTTTTTTTAAGCACATTTCCTACTTGTTCTTGGTCATTACATTTGACTGTGAAGGAAAACTAACTTTACAAACTTCTTACACAATGCTGCTGCTGCTGCTGCTGCTGCTGCGTCACTTCAGTCATGTCTGACTCTGTGCGACCCCATAGACGGCAGCCCACCAGGCTCCCCCATCCCTGGGATTCTCTAGGCAAGAACACTGGAGTGGGTTGCCATTTCCTTCTCCAATGCATGAAAGTGAAAAGTGAAAGGAAGTCGCTCAGTCATGTCCGACTCTTAGCGACCCCATGGACGGCAGCCCACTAGGATCCTCTGCCCATGGGATTTTCCAGGCAAGAGTACTGGAGTGGGGTGCCATTGCCTTCTCCCTACACAATGCTACTTATGCTTATTTTTTGACCACTCCACATGGCATGTGGATCACAGTTTCCCATGCACCCTTGCAGTGGAAGCACAGAGCCCTAACCCCTAGACCAGCAAGGATTTCCCTATTTAAGTTTTTTATATATATTCATATCACAAGGTATCAGTACAACACAGAATTTATATCATATACTCAGTGCTATCAGTATTATATGAACATTCAATAAAAGAGGTGAGGATTGCTGTCAAAAAAAAAAACACTGAATCTGATGTTTTAGGGAACTTACATTGAAGCCATCTAATCTATATTTCTTAGAACAGGGAAAAATGAAATAAAGTAATTTTATTGCTCTTTGAGGGACTAGCTTCCCAGGTAGCTCCATAGTAAAGAATCCATCTGCCAATGCAGGAGACTTGAGTTCAATCCCTGGGTCAGGAAGATTCCCTGAAGAAGGATATGGCAACCACTTCTGTATTCTTGCCTCGAGAATCCCATGGATTCTCCATGGGATAAATTTATAAATTTATAATTTTGTTAATTTATAAAAATTAATAAAATATTCTCCTTCACTCTAACATTATCCAAGGTACACAAGTAAGCAGCCATTTTGCATTAAATATTTAAAGGTTTAAAAAGCAGACATTGGCAAACATTTATATTGTGCTTTGCTCAATTTATCAATGATCATACAGAGGGTGTGGGTTTGCTAAAAGGGAAATAGAAAAGACAGAGAGCAGAAAATTAGTCAAAATGATCTTTCCTGTAATGAAATATTTACAAATAAGTGGTACAGAAAGGAACTTATGAAACATTCATCTTTCAAGGAATAACCCTTCCTGGAGGAAGAAAGGAGAAATTTAATGGATGAGACTCCATTAATGCTAGAACTAAGGCATATAACAGACTCTAAGAATGTGGCTATTTCGCTTCATTGCTATGTTAAGTGACAGTGCTAAAAGGTCCAATCTATTATCACATCTTCACTATTCTTGATCACAGTACGACCCATACTTGCTAGTACAGGATAGGCAAGAGACGTGGATTCGATCCCAGGGTCAAGAAAATCCCCTGGAGTAGAAAATGGCAACTTGATCCAGTCTTCTTACCTGGAAAATCCCATGGACAGAGGAGCCTGGCAGGCTATAGTCCATGGGGTGACAAAGAGTCTGACATGACTGAGTGACTGAGGACAAGCAAGCGCTTTCTGAATAACATAAATATTAATCATAAACCTATCTTGGCAGGTTTTACCATGTACAGCTATGCCTTGAATGTTAAGTTTCTCAATTATAATAAATATGAGTTACATCTGAAAGGATTATCACGTGAAATAGTCTTATTTGCTATCTTCTGTGAGTGATTACATTAAAATGCTCAATTCAATAGATCCTATTTGATATTTGACATCCCATGCCTAAATCCTTGAACATCTCCCCATCAGCAAAGTTACCGTAAGCCCATCCAGCATATAGTCATTAACAATCTTTCCCACTTTAGTTCCCATCACTACCAACATCATTACCAGCAGCACTGCAACCATTTCTAATTTCCTTACACTTTCCACTTGACATTAGGATTCTTTCCCTCCTTGTGTTATGCTCTCTGTCTGGAAGGTCCTCAGTCACATTGCTTGTCCAGAGAGCCACTCAGCCTTGACACGCCAGGCTGTGCAAGAAAGGAATTCTCTAGCTTAATACTTAGCAAGCCTTATTTCAGACTTCTTCAGAAGGATGAAGCTGGAGAGAAGACTTGGACAGACCTAGAATGCTCAATACTTAATAATGTGCCCATTATAGCTCTCTAGGCAGGGCTGGCACATAATGAAACACTGTAAGATATTGCAAGATATCACCTCTGCTTTAACTATGTACAATATCATGGGGGCAGTAAGACTCTTTAACATATAATAATTAGCAGAAACTAACAAATTCAACCAGAAAACAAGGGATGGGAATAAGAACCATATGAATATTTATATAGTATTTTGCAGTCGAAAAAGTAATTTACATGTATTACCAAATTTAATCCTTGAAATTGAATGGAGTGATGTTATATTACACCCAATTTACTGAAAGTAACACTGATTCACAAGATTATACAACTCTTTTTAAGATGGATCTGAGACATGATTCTAGGGCATAACTCTTTCTCACTTCACTTTCTCAATGGTACAAAGAGGAAAGGGACCCTGATATAAGGGACTCTGGAGAATGGGAAGGAGCTGGAAAGAGAGAAAATGGGTTTCTTCCACTGAAAAACAATGAAGATAGTATGAACATCAACAATTTTGGAGACAGTGAAGAGAGGAATCTGCGAGAGAGAAGCATTCAGCTGGGGAGCCAGTACCTAAAGAGATGCAAAGCCAAGAAAAGGCATTCGGAATGAAACAGTATGTAAATCTGCAACTGGCAGTTTGTGAGCAAGTCAACATCAGATTAAAAGAATTTAAGAAAGACATTTTAAATTGTCTCCAGAACATTTTATTGGGAAAAACCTCACCAGGATTCAATATAAACTTAACAGGTTAGCAGCTGGAGAAACTTGGACTTAGACACATAAAGAAGGGAATGTTGTGCATCCTTGCTAAATCTGGCCACAAAACAAAAACATAAAGCCACCCTTTAAAGATTTCTTTTGGAAATTACACAGTATGGAAAAAGGAAACGATTCTTAGGGTATTTCACTTTGATTCATTTGTTTCACCGCCTTATTACATCAACAGAAATGTTTCAAACAGAAAAACCTATTCAACTTATTTTAATAACCAATCAAGTAGTATACTGATGGTTACAAGGAGAAGAAACATAAGTGCCCACTTTTCTAGGGAAATCTGAGTATGTGTGTGTTTTTCTGCTGTAGTTACTAGTTATATCCCCTTTCACTCTCAAAATCTGGCTTAGACAATAAATGATAAAGTCTTTTCAGTGAGAATATACCAATACTACAATGAACACAGCGATTTCACAACCCTAAGGGTCACCATTCACACTAAAATCTATGAACAGGCACCCCCGGAGCTGTGTAACACAGAAGAGGAGCAAACCATGAAATCAAAGCATGCTGGCAGGCTCTCACCTTCAGAGTGATTAAGGTATACTTTTCAAAACACACCCAGAGTGGAAATGGGGCATGGTACCAGTACTCTCTAGGGACTCGCGTCAGACCCATACCTTCTGATAATGCCCAGGAACCACCAGCAAGGCCTACACTGGCCCTTTCCTCTCTTTGCTCCAAGCTAGCGCTTCCCAGGTGGCGCAGTGGTAAAGAATCCGTCAGTCAATGCAGAAGCTACAGGAGACACAGGTTCGGTCCCTGGGTGAGGAAGATCCCCTGAAGGAGGAAATGACAACCCACTCCAGTATTCTTGCTTGGAAAAAGTCCCATGGACAGAGGAGCCTGGTGGGCTACAGTCCTTGGGGTTGCAAAGAGTTGGACATGACTGAGCAACTGTGCACACACATGGGTCATGCTATGGTTAGCGTATTTATGTTTTAAAAGAAAGATCTAAATATAAAGCAGGCATTATTAGAAAGGCGACCATGAATAAACCAAGACACTCCTAACATACATGAGCTAATACTGATATTTACATACGTATCACTAGAAACGCCATAAAAGTTGGTTCAATTCAATGAGATACTCTATTTGTACACACGCTTGATTTTCTTGGTAAAACCAGAAATGAGGTTTTATGCACACACAGACAACCCATTTACAGTTTTTTCCTAAATTATGTTTCCTCTTAAAATGAAATAATACAATCCTCTCAAAACTCTGCCAAGCCCTCAACTACAGACTAAAGAAACTGATAGATTATAAATGTGTCAGAGAAAAATCAAATCAAGCATAAAAGGAAAACGGGCTGAGTTTTGTCTCCTTCCACTCGATACGACTTGGTACATTTACATTCCCTACCACAGTGCTATTGAAAAAGGAAGAAATATGAGCATCATTATATATCACAGGCTTTTACTGCTGCTAGAGACTAAGGCTGGCCTCAAGCAGAACATTTTTATTCTCCAGGAAAAATATTTTTCTTTTTCAGATTGCAAAAAAGTTTAGTGACCATTATTAGCTACCCAGAACTCCATGTACTTCATGAGACCTAAAATCAGCCACAATCATGGCTCAAATTATCTTTTAACTTTTCTTCATTTGCACCTCTCTCAAAGTTTACTCTCCTGGGCCCTCACTCATGGCTCCTAAGTATGGGAATCCTGTTTGTATCTATTCATGCAGGCTCTAAAAACTAGCCAGCCCTGCTCTAATTCTTCCTTATGATTAAATTAGTATTTTTATTAATAGAAAAATCAACCCTAAAATAAAATCCTACTTACTGATGGCATTTTGGGGTCAATCTAATCAATGGGAATTTCCACAGTTTATTTGGAAGTTGACTGGAACACATGGGTTTGTGGCAGAAGCACCACACTGTTGCTGATATATTTCCCATTATTGTTTTACAATGAAACACCGGATTGGGGCCAAGGACACGAAGACTCAAACACTGTCTCGGCCTCCCTGGTAGCTATGTCCCTGTTAGGGGAAACACTGGCTGAAACCACTCATCCTGGCCAGACACCATAGTAACTATTTGCATGAGTTATTTTACAACAGGAGATCCTGGAAAGGAACATGGAACTAACAAGACACCACCAACTGGGAGAATTTGAGAAAGGTCAAAAGGAGACCCCAGTCCCTATGTACTACCAACCTCCCAGAAATCCTCCTCGCTGGAATCTATCTTGGCTGAGTGTTGTGTGTGCCATCAGGAAGGACGCTGATTCAGAATGAAATGCCAAAGAAAACCCGAAAACAAATCCTATCATCATAAAACCCAAGACTGAGAGCCACGTGGCAAAGCAGTTCTCCTGGGTTCCCTTATCCTCCTCCTTCACCTGGGCGCCCCTTCCCAATACAGTCTCTTGCTTTATCAGCACATGTGTTACCTCGGACAATTTATTTCTGTGTGTTAGACAAGAGCCCATCCATTCTCAGGCCCTAGAAGGGGTCGCTTTTCCTGTAGTATGACCATGTGATCAAATTCTAGCAAAGGGGGCCCAGGAGAGTTGATAAGGACAATTTGCAGGTCCTGCCTGTGGAGGAAAGTGGTACCACCCCCTTTCTCTTCCCAGGGACTTCCGTGAGTGGAGACACAGTGCTGGGAGGCATGGCAGCCACTAAGAAATGAGATAAAAGCCCAATCTTGAGGATGGATTGAAGGAGTTCTATCAGCCCTCGAGGGGAATTTTTATGTGAGAGCAAAATAAATTTCTGTCACTCTGAGATCACTGCTATTTTGGCTTATTTTTTATACAACAGCTTCACTCTAAAAATTGATGACCAAATCAATTCTTCTCCTCATGTCTCTTCATTGGTCTTCATTTTCCAGGTAGAATAATAGAAAAGGTAAAGATATCCTGGTTGAAAGAAACATTCTCCCTAACCACTGGCAGAGCAACAACTATTCTCACAAAAATGTCCAATTCTCACACTTGAAAAATATATTTACATACTAATGCCACAAAGAGGGGTCACTCTTCATTCTGAAAGAGAAATATCTTTCCTAAAATTCTCATCTCTGAAATGCCTGTGAAAAAGAAAAGGTAACATCTGCTCTAAGGAAACAGAAAAAGAAAAAAAACATCCCCAGGGGCCACTTAGGGCTCAAGCATTAATATCCTGGCTTAAAAAAAAAAAAAAAACCCTTCTCAATTTTCTGTGGATAAATTACACGCTAGAAAAGTTTTATTTCATCCTTAGCACATAAACAATTACCTAGGAAACTCCAACAGTTCGAACAATATTAATTATTTATCACAAATCAACAGATATTTTATCACAAACTGTAATACAATCAAAAGAACCTTAGGTTGAACAGTAACAAATCACTGCCAAGCTTTTGACTGCATATAATTTGAAACAAGACTCTAAAACTGCCAAAAAGACATAGAAGCTGGTAGTCCCTGGTGACAAGCAATGTAACTAACTCAGGAATAACTGTGAGGGGACGAGCGTGGGGAGCAGTTCAGGAGCAGCCAGGCAACATATAACATTTTCACTCGGGCTCAATTTTTGCATCAAAAAAACAACGTGGCATATAAATTATATGAAAATAAACCATACAACTGCATATACATCAAAATACCAAACCTTACCAAACAATAACAAAGCTTGTTTAAAGCTAAATGAACAAACACCTTCCCTAAAACCTATGTCAATAAAGAAGTCCAAGGATAATTTTCTAAAATAATCAGTAATATTCTCTTTTCCACTTAGAAAAAAGATATCCTCATCCATCCCAACATCACGTTCACCAGCTGAATAATTCCACAAATGATTAATGAAAACAGGGACCCAGTAGAGAATGTGAACATTTGTAAAATTCCACAATTTCTTGGGTAATTAGCATTATTTGGCTTAGCTTTTGTGTCCAGAGGGAAAAAGAATTGTATTTATTTGAGGGTAGCGAGAGTGGGGACAGGAAATACTCTAAATTAATTCTTCACTCTTCATCTTAACAGAGGTCAAAATTTGCTACCTCCTGCAATGATGTAAAGCACTTCCTTCCTACGTGAAGCATCAGTAGGCAGCAGAACCATCAGCAGAACAGTCTACCGTAACGGAAATGTTCTGTACTATACAAGCCACTAATCAAGAGAGTTTACTGAGCTCTGGAAATGTGGCTAGTGCAATGAGGACTGAAGTCCTTATTTCTTGAATTACTTTTCATTGGAACATCTGGCCAGTGGCTACCATATTGGAAACATGAGTCTAGATGGAGCTCCATTTCCACCATCTTTCAAGTCTCCACTCAAATGCTATCTTCTCTACGAAATATTTCCAGATCCTGCAGCCTCAAAGTTAGACCTCTTTCTTCTGGTAGAGAACAGCAACTTAAACAGAAAGAAGTTGCAAGGAGTTAGGTGAGCAAAACAGTCAGTTAAACATCAAATAAATACAGTGGCATATTTATATTTACGGGCCATGATGTAAGAACAATTCTTATTTAAATATCCAATGGACAGCAGTAGAGAAAGAGAGACAATGTGAATGAAACCAAAGGTGAGAATCACAGATATTCTGGTGCAAACATAAACTGAAGGCAGTAGGGGGAACCCACGCAATAGCACCTCTTTCCCTTTCCTCATCTACCACTGCTCCCCTTTTCAAGCTCACCTACCTTTCTTCCTTAACTACCTACTTCTTTTCCGGTTTCCTCTCTCTTCTCCAACCACCTTAGATATATGAATTCTTATATACATATATATATACACACACATATATATACACACACAAATACCTATGCAAATTAAATGCAGGTATGATGGTATAGTAATAGTGTTAGTCACTCGGTTGTGTTCAACTCTTTGGACTCTAGCCTGCCAGGCTCTGCTTTCCATGGAATTCTGCAGGCAAGAATACTGGAGTGGGTTCTCCCATTCCCTTCTCCAGGAGATCATCCCAACCCAGGGATCAAACGCAGGTCTCCTGCCCTGCAGGCATATTCTTTACCATCTGAGCCACCAGGGAAGACCAGGTATGATGGAGTTCCACTAAAATGGTGCTTATCACCTTCTATTATTCATTAATTACTTATGTATAACCTCTCTGTCCTACTCATTTACCATTGTTTTCCCCATGTCAATATAATTTGTATTGTTGTCAAAGGCAAAGGCATTTCATTTAAGCCACACCATTATTTGTTCTTATTTATAATGAAATTAAGGACTGGCTTGAAAGTGAGGGTACTAAACTCTTAAACCTTTGGTGGTCACAAAGGCTTAAGAAAAAATAAAAGTGTCCTGTCTAACGTGTGACAGCAGTTACCCAGTCCTGCTGGTGATGCCACATGGTGCTGTGAGGCCAGGCTTGCCAGCTCCTTCAAGTTTTCCAGAGAAGCCAGAAACTCAGGTGTTTATTAAAACCCAATTTATAAATGCTATCTTAGTCAATTAAAAGAGGGGAAAAAAAAAGATACTGAATGTATCAAACAAATGTCTTCTGGCAAGATCCTGCAGGCCACAGATTTCTGATCTCTGCTCTAGGCAAATCCACTTTTTTGCATTCAACAGACTCTTCTGGGCACCCAGCCAGGAACACTTTGATGAGCAGGACAATTTAGGTTTTGATAGAGCAGAAAGATAATATAAGCAAGAAAACAAATGAATAAGGCTATTCTAGATCACCATAAAGGTTTCACCAAGAGTGATTAAAAGAATGATGGGCTTGTTTGGATTCAGTGCTTCAGTTCAGTTCAGTTTAGTCTCTCAGTCGTGTCTGATTCTTTGTGACCCCATGGACTGCAGCAAGCCAGGCTTCCCTGTCCATCACCAACTCCCGGAGCTTACTCAAATTCATGTCCACTGAGTCAGTGATGCCATCTAACCATCTCATCCTCTGTCGCCCCCTTCTCCTCCAGCCTTCAATCTTTCCCAGCATCAGCATCTTTTCCAATGAGTCAGTTCTTCGCATGAGGTGGCCAAAACAGACTTTCAGCTTCAGAATCAGTCCTTCCAATGAATATTCAGGACTGATTTCCTTTAGGATGCACTGGTTGGATCTCCTTGCAGTCCAAGGGACTCTCAAGAGCCTTCACCAACACCATAGTTCAAAAGCATCAGTTCTTTGGTGCTCAGCTTTCTTGATAGTCCAACTCTCACATCCATACATGACCACTGGAAAAACCAAACCTTTGACTAGAGACCTTTGTTGGCAAAGTAACATCTCTGCTTTTTAATGTGTTGTCTAGGTTGGTCATAATTTTTCTTCCAAGGAGCAGGTGTCTTTTAATTTCATGGCTGCAGTCACCATCTGCTGTGATTTTGGAGCCCAGAAAAATAAAGTCAGCCACTGCTCCCCTATCTATTTGCCATGAAGTGATGGGACCAGATGCCGTGATCTTAGTTTTCTGAATGTTGAGTTTTAAGCTAACTTTTTCACTCTCCTCTTTCACTGTCATCAAGAGGCTTATAGGACAAATCAATCTCCCCCTTGGCTATTCTTGTACAAATGAAAAAATTATCTCAAGGGAAGGCTCAGGGGCAGCGATTCTAAAGGTCAGTGGTTGTGTTTATTTACCTTGCTTTGAGGATTAACACATTCTCTTTTGTAGGTTATACCCTATGGAAGACAGCTATCAAAGCCTCAGACAGAAAAATCTTGCTGAACTAAAACAGAGCATTCAGTTCTTCCAACATCCTACAAATACAGTAACACATTATAGGTATCTGAAAATCTGAAACCATAATACCTCTTTCAGATACCCTTGTAAACAATGGGCCAAGAGCTACGAGATGCAAATCAACTCATCAAATACACATGTTTAAGAAGTTTAATTGCTGATCATTTACTACAGTCATAATGTATTAAATAGGATACTAAATTTTACAGACTGGACGGTTTATTATTTCCTAAGCAAACTCAAGTAAAAGTCAGAATCTGACTTGCAGCTATGCATTTTACTAAGGATATAATAATAAATTACTCAAGGATACTTAAATTCTAATGAAATTCAGACCCACACACAAAATTAAACTCCAGTAGTAGAATTTTATACTTGGGGTAACACAGATAATTTTCACTAATAAGTCAGAATAAAGGCACATTGGTTCAGATTTTGAAAGGACTATGTTAAAAGAAAACAAAATTCAGCCCATGAAAAATAAATATTCTCACATCACTTCTCAGTTTTATGCTTCAGAAATATCTAGGGAAGATGATGGCTTAGCCACATGTAACTACTAGGCCATCATCATAATTGTTCAGTTGTTGTTGGTGTTCATTCACTAAGTTGTGTCCAACTCTTTGCAACCCCATGGACTGCAACACGCCAGGCTTCCCTGCCCTTCACTATCTCCTGGAGTTTGCTCAAACTCATTGAGTCAGTAATGCCATCCACCATCTCATCCTCTGTCATCCCCTTCTCCTCCTGCCCTCAATCCTTCCCAGCAACAGGGTCTTTTCCAATGTTTCAGCTCTTCACATCAAGTGGCCAAAGTATTGGAGCTTTAGCTTTAGCATCAATCCTTCCAATGAAAATTCAGGTTTGATTTCTTTTAGGACTGACAGGCTTATCTCCTTGCTGTCCTTTGGACTTTCAAGAGACTTCTCCAGAACCACAGTTCAAAAACATGTGTTCTTCAGCACTCAGCCTTCTTCATGGTCCAACATTCACATTCATACATGACTACTGGAAAAATCATAGCTTTGACTATATGGATCTTCGTTGGCAACATGAAGTCTCTGTTTTTTAATATGCTGTCTAGGTTTGTCATAGCTTTTCTTCCAAAGAGCAAGCGTCTTTTAATTTCGTGGAGGCAGCCACTGTCTGGCAATTTTGGAGCCCAAGAGAATAAAATCTGTCACTGTTTCTACTTTTTCCCCACCTATTTGCCATGAAGTGATGGTGATTGTTCAGAAGCTGCACTTAACCTCTACATCTCATGCTGCTATTGGAGTAATTCTGTCAGACTTTCATGAACCCTCAACTGGTCCTTCTTAGAGAAATGGAGAGACTCGATGGATGGGTGAGCTGTGGATGGAGCTGGGCGTGGGTGGCTCAGACCCTCCTCGACATTCTTTGGGATTTACCTACCTGCAGAGATTATATATTTAGGTATGTTTCCTAAGCCACCCAGAAGCTAGGCAGATTCTGTCCCTGGAAGAGAAGGGCTCGAATGCCCCTGCCGCTCATGGCAAGGTGTGCAAGCCTTGTTAAGGAAAAAAGGACTCGTACTTCTGACTGTCACAATTATGCCACATTAAAACATCTTATCTAGAATCAAACACAGTGAGATCTTAACCTGACTCCTATACTCTTTCAATTGGTTCTGATTCTAGGCAAAAACAAAAAACTTTATGTTCTCAGAACCTTAACTGAAATGACCCATAAATATAAATTAAGGAAGCACCCCTATCAAGATGTCAGTAACTTTGAGGAATTTCTCCTGGATATATGGAACCTAATTAAAAAGACATTAAAGGCTTAAAATATGGCCACACCACCAGAAAACCACCCAGTGCTGTAGGAAGTACACAAAGTCTGTTTGGGAGAATTCCATAGATGCATCCCACTTTGCAGGGCTGTGAGCGGAAGTGTGGACAGGCCCTGGGAGATGGGCACATACTGTTCAGCATAACGCAGAGCAGCTGTGCTGGGAGGCCCACGGTTCACACAGCCAAACAATTGTTCGAGGGCCTTTCCTTCTGTAAAGAGCTGAAGTACCAAAAGGGAGGTAAGACACAGCCATAGTGCAAACGGGGCACTGAGGGCAAAGCACACAGGCAGATGAAAGTGCCACACTACAGCCGCAGCAAGCAGCAGACTGAAAGAAGCAGACAAAACACTCCTCTGCGGGTCTCTGCAGAGCTCCACCTTCCTCTCTGTCTCTCCTTTGATTTCTAGAACCTTCATCCTGTCATGCTGAGTTTTACCCCCTTGCTCTCGAGCGCAAGTTCTCAGGGAAAAGGCCTCATGGAAATTCTGCAGGACAGCAAGGCAAACTATGATTCTGAACAGACTTCTCCATTTGCAAAGACAGTGTAGGAGGAAAACAATTTACACAAAGGAACTTTAAAACAAAATATACTACACTACTAGGGGTAACACAGATTGCTAGTGGGAAGCTGCTCTATAGAACAGGAAGCTCAGCTTGGTTCTCTGCGATGACCTGGGAGGGGGGTTAGGGAGGGAGTTCAGAGTGTGTGTGTGTGTGTGTGTGTGTGTGCGCGCGCGTGCGTGTGTGTGTGTGTGTGTGTGCGTGTGTGTATCAGATTCACTTCGTTATATAGCAGAAAGTAATACAGTATTGCGATTCATGGGGTCGCAAAGAGTCGGACACGACTGAGCAACTGAACTGAACGCGATTATACTCCATAATAATATAGGATGGATTTGGCATCAGAAAAATAAATAAATAAAACATAAAATACAAAGAAAAATTTATTTCTAAAACTGAATTACTTCAGATGACAAATTCTTAATACTCAATCTTTCCAATACAATCTGAGAAAACATGGTCTCTATGAACCAGATCTGAGAAGCCAGAACAAGATTTTGTATAGAATTGGTTGATAAAGCAGCAGGATTTTAAGGTGGTAGGGTTTCTTTAGGAAGTTTACCAAAAACAAAAACTCAATAGCAGAATTTAAATACTCACAGAACAAAATAAACAGCAAAATCAATCAGTGGAAAACAAACTTCCTCCATCCCAAGGAAAAGACAAACAAATATCAGACGAATAAAAAGGGGAAGCCAGGTAGAGCGCAGAAAGAACAGAAACCAACCTACAGGTAACCTCGGAAACAAAGACCAAGGAAAAGGAAGAAAACATCAAACGTTTGTGAAAGAAACTTTCAGAGGCTGATACAGAGGTGAAGGACTCAGGACAAGGTAGTGATCGACACCAGAAAAACTAGTGAAAACTGATCAAAGTAGCTATATCCTAGTTCATTTTTGAGATGTAAGAACTAAAAAAGAATCCTAAAAGCATCGACAGAAAAATGTTTATACTACAAAGAATCAGACTGACTTCAAGCTTTCCCAGAAACCAAGGAAGCAATACTGTTACTCAAGATTAACATACAGAAGTTGTTCATTTTTGATTGAAAGAAAAATAGTGACAGATATGCAAAGACCCTTACATATCTGTATATAAAGATGGTATTAATACACATACAGATCCAAAAGAAAGATGAAAAATCAGATATTATAAATACTGTCATAAAAAAGAATGCAAAGCCACAAAAAATTTAAAGAAAATATAAATACATGATAATATTAAAAGGATACTAATATGCCAAAAAGAAATAGAGGACAAGTGTGATGAAAATAAATTTGAGTGAATATTGTCAATTTTAAAAGAGGATATCAATGTATCTTTTCTTACACTAATAATATAAAACTTTATGTTCACGCTTTAAAACTTAAGGTAGATACTACTGGAACTAAAAATGACTCATTCCTCTCAAGTAAGTTAAAAAACAATTCATCAAGAGCATCAAAGAGAAAAAGATACAAATACTCAGTCCAGGATGTGACCCTCATGGACTGTAGCCTGCCAGGCTCCTTTGTCCAAGGGATTCTTCCGGCAAGAATACTGAAGTTGGTTGCCATCTCCTTCTCCAGGAGATCTTTCCAACCCAGGAACTGAACCCAGCTCTTCCACATTGCAGGCAGGTTCTTTATCATCTGAGCTACCAGGGAAGCACTATGTGACTACATTTAAAGAGAGTTTCTTAGAATGAAAAGACAAAATACAAGTGAATATACATATACACACAGATAGATAAATAGGGGTGTATGAACACAGACAGGAGAAGACAGGAAGGAGGAAGGGAAATATATACACATATATAAATTCTTCCATTGAATAAATAATGACTGACAAGAATGTCTACATAGGACACCTAAGCAAGACTAAAATCTGTACAGTTGGCAGTACCCCTAAGTTGTGAATGAAAAACCTACAAATCAGAGAGCTTTCACACAGTAAAAAATAGTGTATCAAAAATATATCATAAAAGAAAATATATATAGAAATAAAACAGAGTAGGAAAAATTAAGGACCCTCATTCTCTTTCCATTTACACAGGCAAAAGAACTGGACATACAGAGAATCTGAATATTACAACTGGTAAGGTTGCTTGAACAAACATATATTAAGTTCTAAACAGTATAAAAGGTTCGCCTTCAGTTGTTATAGAGTACTTTTAAAACTAATCCTGTATTATAACAGAAAAAAAGAAATCAGCACATTTGAAAAAGGAAGCCTTTCCATTATCACAATTAACTGAAACTAGAAATCATCTTAAGATGTAAAAATTAAAAATCTGCAAATTAATACTACCTTAATAAAAATAGAAAACTTTCAAAAAGAATAATGAAATTAACACCTATGCTTTGTTGCCAGGTAGTAATGAAAAGCAATTTTACAAGAAAAACTTCCATTGCTAAACACTTTGAAGTAGAAAAAGGTAATAAGCATTCAATGACAAGTTAGAAATATAGCAAGGGAAAAAACTAATGAAGTCAGAGATTCATTAAAATACTAAAAAAAAAATTGTAGAACTAATTAGTATATCCACAAGTATTATGAAATAAAAGTACATGAAAAACAAAACCTCTAGATCAATAGTTCTCAAAACTTACTACACCTACAGATCATTTGGAGAAATTATTAAAAATATGTAGACTCAAAAGCAAGGGCTAGTGTTCAGGACTTTCCACTTCAAATTAACACCTTAGTGGTTCTTACAATTGTGGTCTTAGGACAACTCTTTGAGGATATAAAAAAAATGTTTTAGATTCAGTGTTCATGTCTCCCAAAGATATATAAATAATAAAATAACTCAATAAGAATAACAGATAAAAATACAACAAGGATATTTCAAGTTATAAGAAAACACTATTTGTCACCCTATCCTAAAAAATTTTAAACAAAGACATAAATTACCCTCCCGAAAAAAAGAAAAGATGAGTAATGATAGTAGGAATCTAAAACTGAACCGATCAATAGCCATAAAAGCAGTAAAATCAGTGAAATAGCTTCCGAAGAGCACCAGGCCAAGATGGTTCCATAGATGAACGCATATGAACCCAAGGGACACATACTCATGTTATAGAAAACGTTTCAGAGAACATAAAAACTTTCCAAATGATTTTATGATGCTAGCATAATCCTGATAAATACAGTTAAAAAAAAAAAAGAAAGAAAAAATCACAGGCCAATCTCGCTCACAAAAACAAGTACAAAACACTATCAGCACAGACTCCAGCAATGTATTAGTATATCACTACCTTGTACTTACATTGATTTTAGTCTCTGGTGCAATATTCATTTAGTTGCATGAAAATTATTAGTACTGCCTGTATATCAACATGTGATGGTAGAAAAACAGACGTATTTTTTCAATAGGGGCTGTTTGTTAAGGAAAACAAAGTGAAAACACGTTATTTATCTCTTCTCTCTCAAGAAACCCCAGGGAAACATCAGTAAAGGACAATTTGTTGACTCAAGGACAATTTGTTGACAAAGACAACACCTTGCCCATATATTCAGGGAACCTTTTTGTATCACAGTATTTAATCACTCATTAAATATGTATTAAAATTTAGTCTGTGTCAGATAGTATGTATGGTGTTCGTAAATTTTCTCCTTCCTGTAGGTAGATCATTAGCTTTCCTAAAGCAAGCACCCTTTATCATAGTCACCATTTTCTCATCCCAGTCATATCTGCAGGGCTCAAAAAGTATTTGTCAAAAATAAAAAAAAAGATTGAAACAAAAGAAAGAACTCAAAAACGAGATTATCAAACAAAATCTTTGAATGAAAACAGTTTAAAATGTTCAAGAACTCTGGATGTCAACATCACTTAGCTCTTACTAGACAGGGATTCTTTGTGGGGAGGCTTCCTTCAGATGGAGACTGGCACTGTTCAGTTCAGTTCAGTTGCTCAGTCGTGTCCGACTCTTTGCGACCCCATGAATCGCAGCACGCCAGGCCTCCCTGTCCATCACCAACTCCCGGAGTTCACTCAAGCTCACTGTAAGCCAAGCTAAAAGAGCTTCAGGTCTCAACCCAGGCTCTGCCAGCCTAGGACTCTCAGACAGCTTAAGAGTTAAAAGCCTTTTGCTGCTTTGGATCATGAAGGCTGAGAAGTTTCTCTGTGTCTGGGAAATCAGTACTCCAGACTTCCACCAATTTCCAACATCACAGAGCTGAGGAGGCTTCATATGTTTGCTGGCCCCCTCCTTCGGCTTTCAGGCCGCACACTTTACGTTGTAGGCTTCCTGGAACATCCTGACACATGTGTATTCTTATCTGTGAGGACACACTCCCTTGGCTGGGAAGGATCCCAACACACAAAGTTTCTATGCCTCTCACAGCTTCCTGTTTTTCAACAAATAAAAGCCTCAAAAGAAAAAAAAAAACCTGTACACTCAGTGCCTCCTCCTGTGACGATCCTTATTTGAGTAAGGAAGAGCAGACAAACATCTGCTGGGTGCCTGATCACTCATTATGTTGCTCTGACTTAGTTCCTACACTTCCTTTCAACCTTACAGAAACCACAATTAACAGCAAATAAGTTTTGTTGTTATCTGCCATTCCACAGCTGCAGTTTTTTCACCTAGCTTCTTATTAAGGACACAGGGATCTCAGCTCCAGTGCTCCTGATCAGCTAGAGAGAGAGGTGATAGTATTAGAGAGGTGATAGCATGGGTGATGTCCCATCCATCCCCATCATGGTCCAAGACGGAGAGGATATACGGATACATATGTCTCAAAGAGTCTGACACTGCCACCAAACTAAAAAACTTGGATATATATAGCTGATTCAATTCCTTGTAGAGCAGAAACTAACACAACATTGTAAAGCAATTTATTCCAATAAAAAAACAGATAATTATGTATTCTAAATCTAGACTGATGAAAATATCAAATATGACAGAATCCCTGAATATTCAGATTACTGTCCTCTATATCACCATGTCAGTTTCCTTGACCACTTATCTATTTGCATTGCAGGCAATACTATTCCTGTCATCTAGAAACTCTGGACTTAACACTTTCTTCTTCATCCCTTATATTCAATCTCTCAAGTCTTACAAAGGAAACAAAGAGGTTATGTGGCCACAGCATTCCTTTCAGAAAGGTAAGGAATTAGGGTAAGGCTGGTATTACACATGCAGTGAAGACCAGGACACACTGGCACAAAACATTTCAACAGCTCTACAGCAGCCCTGCACAAGCATTTGGGAGAACAAGGATGAGTTAGGTAAACAAGAAAGAGAAAATGGTCAGCAGTCGGGTAGACAGCCAGTCCCTGAGCACAGAGGCAAAAGAAGCAATGAATGAGCATTTCCCCAAGCAGTTATCACTGAGGAGCTTTTAAAGACTGAAATCTCTAAGGGTCCATTTTAAGTTGTTGCTGTATTATACTGGAAACTCCCTCACTTACATCAAACCTGCATTTAAGTCTGGGTTCACAGCAGTGACATCAGCAGGACCCTGGGAAGTATAAAGACCACTTCAGCTTGTGGGGGTTCCTAGGGGGATAGAAAAGAGACCAACAAGTAGGAGGCACAAGGTGTGATGAGATCCAGATCTCAATAAAAGCAGAAACTTAGAGATGGCAACAACTACGAAAATGTTAGCCTTCTATGAACCCCTCCAGATGATAAGGCCACAGGGAATTCCAACCTATGTGGGACAGGGATTCAAGCTAAGACTTACTTCAGTCTTCGAAGACAAGGTGGTCACAGCACATGTCTCCCTGTTGGGCCATCAGCCAACACCAAACTTGTCCCAACCCTCACGGCTCAGCAATTGCTCCTACCAGATCAGGTGCACACCTCGTGGACCATTACCAAGCATCATGATGTGCCAGGCAGACAGGCAAGCACTTTCTATCAGCATTTCCTTTAATACTTAGTACAGTGAAAAATACACTCCATTTTGTCAGAAGTGAGAAAATGGAGACTGAGAGAAGTTACCAATCTTTATCAAGATCCCACTGCAGTTTAAGTGGCAAGGAAAAAAATCTGAACTCATCTTCCCAAGACCAAGATTCCATGCTTCTCACTGTTCTCTGTACTGTATTCACAAGCTAAGAAGCTTTTTTCTATAGGTGAATCCTGAATTTCTAACAGCCAATTTGCCATTGAAAGTCCTCTGAACAAACCTGGGGCAGTAAAGAATAATTTTAGTAGAAGATTTAATATCCTTCTAAAGCTAGTGGAGGTGATGGAATTCCAGTTGAGCTATTTCAAATCCTGAAACATGATGCTGTGAAAGTGCTGCACTCAATATGCCAGCAAATTTGGAAAACTCAGCAGTGGCCACCCAAAGAAAGGCAATGCCAAAGAATGCTCAAACTACCACACAATTGCACTCATCTCACACGCTAGTAAAGTAATGCTCAAAATTCTCCAAGCCAGGCTTCAGCAGTATGTGAACCGTGAACTTTCAGATGTTCAAGCTGGTTTTAGAAAAGGCAGAGGAAGCAGAGGTCAAATTGCCAACATCTGCTGGATCATTGAAAAAGCAAGAGAGTTCCAGAAAAACATCTATTTCTGCTTTATTGACTATAGCAAAGCCTTTGACTGTGTGGATCACAAGAAACTGTGGAAAATTCTGAAAGAGATGGGAATACCAGACCACCTGACCTGCCCTTTGAGAAACCTATATGCAGGTTAGGAAGCAACAGTAAGAACTGGACATGGAACAACAGACTGGTTCCAAATTAGGAAAGGAGTACGTCAAGGCTATATATTGTCACCCTGCTTATTTAACTTATAAGCAGAGTACATCATGAGAAACGCTGGTCTAGAAGAAGCACAAGCTGGAATCAAGATTGCCGGGAGAAATATCAATAACCTCAGATATGCAGATGACACCACCCTTATGGCAGAAAGTGAAGAGGAACTAAAAAGCCTCTTGATGAAAGTGAAAGAGGAGAGTGAAAAAGTTGGCTTAAAGCTCAACATTCAGAAAACAAAGATCATGGCATCTGGTCCCATCACTTCATGGGAAATAGATGGGGAAACAGTGGAAACAGTGTCAGACTTTATCTTTTTGGGCTCCAAAATCTCTGCAGATGGTGACTGCAGCCATGAAATTAAAAGACGCTTACTCCTTGGAAGGAAAGTTATGACCAACCTAGACAGCATATTCAAAAGCAGAGACATTACTTTGCAAACAAAGGTCCGTTTAGTCAAGGCTATGGTTTATCCAGTGGTCATGTATGGATGCGAGAGTTGGACTGTGAAGAAAGCTGAGCGCCAAAGAATTGATGCTTTTGAACTGTGGTGTTGGAGAAGACTCTTGAGAGTCCCTTGGACTGCAAGCAGATCAGATTTGGATTTTAAGAGAAAATCCTCTAACAGAAAGTGAAATAGATTGGAGGAGAACCCTGTTGCAGGTAGAGAGAACAGACGGGAAAAAAGAATGAAAAAAGAATGAGAGTTTTAACTGAAGCTAAGAGTGGACTCATTGGAAAAGACTCTGATGCTGGGAGGGATTGGCAGCAGGAGGAGAAGGGGACGACAGAGGATGAGATGGCTGGATGGCATCACTACTCGATGGACATGAGTTTCAGTGAACTCTGGGAGATGGTGATGGACAGGGAGGCCTGGCGTGCTGCAATTCATGGGGTCACAAAGAGTCGGACACAACTGAGTGACTGAACTGAACTGAACTAAAGCTAAGAAAATACAATCATTCAATGAAAATCTGAGAATATGCATTTGCGTGGTTTTTTATACTGTTTGTAAATGGAAAAGTAATGCCAAATGATTTCAGAAGTCATGCTTGAAGATACTATAGACATCTGTGAAGAGATTCAGCTAAATGAGAGCTCCTCAAATACACTGATGACACATTTTAAAATAACTAAAAAGGACTTCCTGGTGGTCTAGTAGTTAAGGATCCACCCCAGTGCAGGAGAC
Organism: Ovis canadensis; assembly: GCF_042477335.2. Taxonomy (NCBI): domain Eukaryota; kingdom Metazoa; phylum Chordata; class Mammalia; order Artiodactyla; family Bovidae; genus Ovis; species Ovis canadensis. The sequence continues at coordinate 124,479,265 of NC_091247.1, read as the reverse complement.
AGAGGTTCGATCCTTGGTCTGGGAAGATTCCACATGCCATCTAAGCCCAAGAGACACAACTGCTGAAACCTGCGTGCCTAGAGCCCGCGTTCTGCAACAAGAAATACCCCTGCAGTGAGAAGCCTGGGCATTGCAACTAGAGCGCAGTCCCTCCCCTTCACAAAGAACAGTGAAAGTGAAGTCGCTCAGTCGTGTCTGACTCTTTGCGAGCCCATGGACTGTAGCCTATCAGGCTCCTCCGTCCATGGGATTTTCCAGGCAAGAGTGCTGGAGTGGATTGCCATTTCCTGCTCCAGGGGATCTTCCCGACCCAGGAATCGAACCCAGGTCTCCTGCATTGCAGGCAGACGCTTTACTGTCTGAGCCACCAGGGAAACCCCCTTCACAAGTGCAGCCAAAAATAAAGAAATGAGATTTATAAAGAAACAAAAATCAAATAACTAGAAAACTTGGGGATTTTTAAAAAAGTATAAATTAGCTATGTCCCAAATTTACTTGGTTAATAATTTGTTTTTCTCATTCTGAAACTTGACTTTAGACAAAAGTGACAGAATGGTTTGAATAATGAAGAAACTAGAGTGAGTAAAGGACAAAACACGAGAGATAATCCAGTCACCATTCACCAGAGACATTTTAGATAGAATCCTCTAAAAATTAGGTTACTGAGGTATCCCAGAATCTATTAAAATAATACTGTTTGCATTTAGCTTAGCAGAGCACCAAAGGTTTAAGCACCCTTACATTTAACCAAAGAGTTTTATCCATCAACTCCCAGGTTTCCAACTCACAGGTATTTCTTCATCCAGGCATTAACTGGAGTTGATATTTACAAGTCATTTAGAGTTTACGAACTAGTATGGGGGTACAAACTAGTTTGTCATCTATAAAAGGACATAACTTTTATTATTTAGCTTAGAAAATTTGTCAATTTGTTTAACTTTTTATAGTTCCAGCTTTTCACATATCAAGTTTTAAAATTATTATTAACAAAGTTTATAATATAGTCACTCAGGTACTAGTGAATTTTGCCAGTATTTAGCTAGACCTCAGTATTTAGCTAGACCTCAGTGCTTATATAGGAGAAGGCAATGGCAACCCACTCCAGTACTCTTGCCAGGAAGATCCCATGGATGGAGGAGCCTGGTAGGCTGCAGTCCATGGGATCGCTAGGAGTTGGACACGACTTCCCTTTCACTTTTCACTTTCATGCATAGGAGAGGGAAATGGCAACCCACTCCAGTGTTCTTGCCTGGAGAATCCCAGGGACGGGGGAGCCGGGTGGGCTGCCGTCTCTGGGGCCGCACAGAGTTGGACACGACTGAAGCAACTTAGCAGCAGCAGCAGCAGTGCTTATATACTAATCATGTCAGGATAAAAGCTTCAATATTATAGCGTATTTTCATCATATAGGAGAGTTTTTGTTTCATTCTAGGATTTTTTTCCACAAAGAGCAAAGAAAAATATTCAATCTTTACAACAGAATCTTATCTCTCTTTTAAGATAAGTTTTAAAGAAGCCATATAAGGAGAAAATGTTACTTTAAATTCTTCAGACAGCTTCTTGTTCATTTTATGTAACAAAATATAGAGAAGATCTGGTATTAAGCAGGGTTCAAAACATCCTTTAAACAAGTCTGTTTCAATATACATCAGGCCACTAGACACATTCTCCTGATATAAATGTTCAAAAAGACATGATCTGGATTTGCTTCCAAAGCAGGGTTCTTCAAACAACAGTGATGGTAACAATAGAAAACAGTGTACACTGTACTTTATCACTAGAGGCATTTTCCCATATTGTTTCATTTAATTGACACATAGCCATGGAAGTAAGTCTGACACCAGCACCTCTATTTTACCAATGATGAAACTAATGTTAAGAGGTTAATATCAATTGAGACTTGAGAGGTGGAGCAATTGTGTAGAGTCCAATTCTTGACACCCAATCCAGGATTTGTTCTTTACGGCTATGTTGCCTTCTACAGTGACATACAAGGGTTTGACTTTCTCAAATCAAGTTCATGTAAATATTTACAAGATGGGAAGCTCTATTACATATATATTTACATCAGATAATGCAAAATTAACCAAAATTATCTTAATCTTCAGTGTTTTTCTTGGGCTTCTCTGATAGCTTTGTTGGTAAAGAATCTGCCTGCAATGCAAGAGACCACAGTTCAATTACTGGGTTGGGAAGATCCGCTGGAGAAGGGATAGATTACCCACTCCAGTATTCTTGGGCTTCCCTTATGGCTTAGCTGGTAAAGAATCTGCCTGCAATGCAGGAGACTTGGGTTCAATTCCTGGGTTTGGAAGACCCCTGGAGAAGGTAAAGGCTACCACTCCAGTATCCTGGCCTGGAGAATTCGATGGATTATATAGTCCATAGGGTCACAAAGAGTCGGACACCAATGAGCAACTTTCACTTTCTTTCATTGTTTTTATTATTGTCAAAATCTATTTTTACTATAAGGGATAATATGCTTTGAATTTAAACTGGTGTTTGAATAGAAAGTAATTATTCCACAGCTGTATTTTCACATTAATGATATTAGTTATAAGTCACACACCTAACCTTGTATACTACACTTATGAAATGAACACTGTCATGGATAATTCCATAACAATTATAATTCAAGTTTATCTTTCTAGATCTGAAATCTATATCTAGGAAAGAAACTATAAAATAACTTAATAAGTCAATGCTAAACTGTTTTTCAAAATGTTATACCATTTACACTCACATTTGTAATATCTAAGAATTCCCACAGATCCATACCAACTCTTGGTCTTGTCGGGAATATTGCAGAATATACAGTAGTATAAATCAGTAAGAGAGTTACATGTCACAGCAAGGATGAATTTTTAAATATTACATTGTTTTTAAAAAGCAAATGATCAAAGGCTTTATAGACCTCAATATCATTTTCATAAAGCTCAAAATGAGAAAAATGTAAATAGATATATATACATGTATGATAAAACTACTTTTAAAAAGATAGCACATCCCACTGCTGGGCATACACACCGAGGAAATCAGAATTGAAAGAGACACATGTACCCCAATGTTCATCGCAGCACTGTTTATAATAGCCAGGACATGGAAACAACCTAGATGTCCATCAGCAGATGAATGGATAAGAAAGCTGTGGTACATATACACAATGGAGTATTACTCAGCCGTTAAAAAGAATTCATTTGAATCAGTTCTGATGAGATGGATGAAACTGGAGCCAATTATACAGAGTGAAGTAAGCCAGAAAGAAAAACACCAATACAGTATACTAACACATACATATGGAATTTAGGAAAATGGCAATGACGACCCTGTATGCAAGACAGGAAAAAAGACACAGATGTGTATAATGGACTTTTGGACTCAGAGGGAGAGGGAGAGGGAGAGGGTGGGATGATTTGGGAGAATGGCATTCTAACATGTATACTATCATGTAAGAATCGAATCGCCAGTCTATGTCTGACGCAGGATACAGCATGCTTGGGGCTGGTGCATGGGGATGACCCACAGAGATGTTATGGGGAGGGAGGTGGGAGGGGGGTTCATGTTTGGGAACGCATGTAAGAATTAAAGATTTTAAAATTTAAAAAAATAAATAAACTGAAAAAAAAACTCTAGATGGATTTTTTTTCCTGGTGAAAGCAGAAATATGGGATTTGGATAATGTAGCTAAGAATTTATATTGTACTATATTCTCTCATAAGTAGAAAAATCATATAAATTTGCATTTTTATTGTAATATATTTGATTTATTATATTGCACTAATTTCAGGTGTACAGCATATTGATTCAGTACTTTTACAGATTGTGGGTTATTACAAGACAATGGCTGTAATTCCCTGTGCTATACAGTATAACGCTGTTACTTACTTAATAAAATTTCTGTTTTAAGTGACAAGCGTACCATACATATCTTTCTTCACATTACAGTAAAATCTTAAAAACACTATTTCTGTCAAAATAGTCAAAAATTCAAATCAATCATACTTTTTTGAAGGGCTTCTCTTGTAATTATCCATAATTATAACTGCCTGATCCAAACTCATCATACTCTCATTTATCTATGGGATTACACCTTAACCCGGATATTACTGAGCCACTTTCACTGACTTCATGAAACCCCACGCATCCTTTGCAAAAGGTCCAAAATTTGTGTGCATTTTGCATTGCCCTGGCATGTGATTTTGAGATGTTCACAGAAGATAGTAAAAGACTTATTGACTTGATGCCAAAGAGCAGAGATGCAGGTAGGATTAAGTGGGGAGAGAGGGACTCATGAATAAGGAGTCCTTTGATAAATCATTAATAGATATTTTCTTTGTTTAGATATGGTAACTATGATAATAAGCACTGTACCAGTTGGATTCCTAGCACTCAGTACATGTCTTAACCTATGTAGAATCTCAGAATGGTCTTCAATGAACTGACTGACAGCAACATTAATAAACTACTGGCCCCTCAACACTGCTATAAGGGAGGCAAGGCAATTTATATGAAAAACTTTGTAAACACTCAAGCACATCTAATCAAATATAAATATTTTTAAAGAGATTTGTATTCATGAGCAAACTGTCAAGAGAAGGCAATTACATAAATGAAGCAACCTTTATTTCAACTTAGAACCAAATGAACAAAGCACATCACAACAAATAACAGAGGAATAAAATCAGCCCTCCATATCTGCGGGTTCTGCATCTGTGGATTTGACCAACTACCGATTGAAAATATTAAAAAAAAAATCCAGAAAGTTTCAAAAAGCAAAACTTGATTTTGTCCCACACTGGCAACTACTGATGTAGACTTTATATCATATTAGTTATTATAAGTAATCTAGAGATGATTTATAGTGTAAGGAAAAATCAGGTAGGGCATATGCAAATATTACACCATTTTATATAAGAGACTTGAGCATCTGGGATCCTAAAACCAATCCCTAGAGGATTCCCAGAGACAATTACTGCTAAGTATGTTCCAACGATTTCTAGAGGAGGCTCCCATGGGCTTCCGAACAGAGTCCCAGTAAAATTATTGAAACTTCAAGCTCTTCAACCATGTGGAAAATGGGACTGACTAATTTTCAACTTTGCAGGAACATATCTACATTAAATAAAGTCATCTACATACTGTAAGCCAGGCCAAAACTGAGAATATTTGGGGTTTGTCATGCATTTTCTTTTTATTCTTGGAAATCCAGGAAAAGAACCTGGATTATAAAACACAAGAGATATTAAAGAAAATAAAACTTCTAAAACAGCAATATTTTTATCATCACTGCTAACACAACGATTCAATTTTCCTCACAGGAAGGAAAAGGCCCTTGCGGCAAGGGGCTCATATAGCGCCATTTGCGTGCAGCCTCCTGTAACAGTGTGATATTTGGATTGGTGGTTGCCCATCTGTGTGTACAAGTAGCAGGGCCATCACTTCCACAATGTGGCTGACTCCCTTCAATAAAAAGCAAATGTTGTTAGGCCAAAGGAAAATGCTGTCAAGATGCACAAATGCCTCCACAGTCAACAGAGCTGGTGATTCAGCTAAATAATTCCCCAAAGCCAAATCTCTCCAGGTTCTCTATCCTCTTGCTTTGTTTATATCCCATCACTGTTCAGGATACTACGCTGACGCTAATTATTCAAAGGCAGGAAGGAGGTCTGTATATTCCTTTGTCCCATGCTGTGACAGAATCTGGAAGCAGTAATACCTGCCAAAGCAGCGACGCCACATCAGTAAGGTGAAATCCTCATGCAGCTTTTCTGGCAGGATGAATGCTCCCAAGCATACTCAACTTCTTTTATAGAGAAAATGCATGTGTTCCCCTTAACTTTTTGACAGAGACTAAAAAACTGACTATTCTGTTAATCAATGACTTCTCTATCCTTGGGAGTGTTTCTTATACCTCAAAACCCTGAAACTGTCAATTATTATAGATGGGAGGCACATAGGGCCTGGGTTGTTCAATTTTCTTTAGAATCTTACATACTTTTATTGGTAAACAGAGAAAATAAGCCCAGCATCCAAGCTAAGAAGTTAAAAAAAAAAAAAAAGACAGAAAAGGCCCGAAGAAAATACAGGGTAATGATAAAACCATGGACAGAGGAATCTGGTAGGCTACAGACCATGGGGTCGCAAAGAGTCGGACACAACCTAAGGACTAAACCACCACAGAGATAATTTAGAGATAATTTGCTACTGTAACCCTGTTGCTCAAACTAGACAAAGGCCATTTATGTCACTTATGAGCCTGAATGTAACAGTTTTGGCTTTTTCTATTATGCCATTTTATCTTTAGAAGGTATTTACTTTTCATATTGTAATTAAAACCTTTGAATTTTTTAAGAAACATGAAATCACTGATGAAAAAAAGGAAAAAGCAATGAATACTGCAGACAAAAATGTTGCCTGTCATTCCAGTAAACAAAGAATGTGTCCTGCCATCAGGCCATCAGCCACTATAACTTTCCCTGAGATACCCGGAGACGAACTCAGGATGGATCAAAACAGGATACTGGCCCTAGAGAGTTAAGATGCATATCTAAGGAATAATTTCAATGAGCCCAGACTCCTGCATTCATGGAAAAACATGAAAAGCATTCACTTGAGATGTTTGTTTTTGTGATTAGCAGTAATCTTTTGATATTCAACTACATGTTTTTTTGTTGTTATTTTATTTTGGTGTTTTTCGTTTTCCTGCACATCCTGTGTGCTCAGTTGCTTCCGTCATATCCAACTCTTTGTGACCCTATGGACTGTACCACACAGGGCTCCTCTGTCCATTGGGATTCTCCAGGCAAGAATTCTAGAGCGGGCTACCATTTCCTGCTCCAGGGGATCTTTCCAACCCAGGGACTAAACCTGCATCTCTTATGTGTCCTGCACTGGGAGGTGGGTTCTTTACCACGAGTGCTACCTGGGAAGTCCCTGTATAGCCTGGCTTCTCCCTTCCCTCTTTGGGACAGTTCTGCAGAGCTCTCTGAGAGGCTGTCTCCCAGGCTATAGTCCTCAGCAAGGTTCCGAACAAAACACAACTTCCAACTCTTACATTATGTGTTTTTCTTCAGTTGGGACAGTACATACAGTCAGTTAATTTTGAGGATGAGGTGGATCCAACATAAAATTACCAAGAGTGTATAGTTTAGGTCTCTTCAGTCACAAGTGAGAGAAGCCCAGCTCTTATTTGTCTACCAAAAAAAAAAAAAAAAAAGAGAGAGAGAGAGAGAATTCACTGGATCACAAAACTGATAAGATATTCAGACTGGGCTGTCAGGATTCTGAATTTTCAGCTCAAACTTTGCCTTCCCCTCAGGAGTGATGTGAGCTCCCACCCACATCAGACATTCTGCTTACTGCTGCTGATTGGTTTAGTGGTAAAGTCATGTCCTTTTGCAACCCTATGGACTATAGCCTGCCAGATTCCTCTGTCCATGGGATTTTCCAGGCAAGAATACTGGAGTGGGTTGCCATTTCCTTGTCCAGGGGATCTTCCTGACCCAGGGATCAAACCTGTGTCTCCTGCAAAGCAGGCTGTCTCCTGCACTGCAGGAGGATTCTTTACCACTGAGCCACGAGGGAAGTCCAGCAGCAAGACTATCTTGCTTACTACTACATGCTATGAAATTCCAGGGGGGAGAAATTAACAAGTTTCCTTTCCAATAATTTCAACAAAAAATTCAAGAATTGAGTCTCCCTTGATCAAAATGGCTACTTACTCCCTGTGGGCAGGAGATGCTCCCTTGCTCATTACAGCAAGGAGAGGGATGAAGGCAGCCCCTCCTGAGCTATACTGAATATAGGAGGATAGGTTTCCCAAATGAAATTCCAGATACTGTAAGAGAAGAAAAGGGAAACTGATACTAATGCTGGAGAAGCACAATGGTATATTGCCACCACAACCAACCACTGCTCCATATCTTTAAAAAAAAAAAAAAAAGCAAATGAAAAAGAGAAGTACTGAGCAGCTGACCCTAACTAAAAAGCCTCTTGATGAAAGTGAAAGAGGAGAGTGAAAAAGTTGGCTAAAAGCTCAACATTCAGAAAATGAAGATCATGGCATCTGGTCCCATCACTTCATGGCAAATTGATGGGGAAACAGTGGAAACAGTGTCAGACTTTATTTTTTTGGGCTCCAAAATCACTGCAGATGGTGACTGCAGCAGTGAAATTAAAAGACGCTTACTCCTTGGAAGGAAAGTTATGACCAACCTAGATAGCATATTCAAAAGCAGAGACATTACTTTGCCAACAAAGGTCCATCTAGTCAAGGCTGTGGTTTTTCCAGTAGTCACGTATGAGTGTGAGAGTTGGACTGTGAAGAAAGCTGAGCGCCAAAGAATTGATGCTTTTAAACTGTGTGTTGGAGAAGACTCTTGAGAGTCCCTTGGACTGCAAGGATATCCAATCAGTCCATCCTAAAGGAGATCAGTCCTGGGTGTTCACTGGAAGGACTGATGCTAAAGCTGAAACTCCAATACTTTGGCCACCTCATGCGAAGAGTTGACTCACTCATGTGTGAGTCATGCTGGGAGGGATTGGGGGGGAGAAGGAAAAGGGGATGACAGAGGATGAGATGGCTGGATGGCATCACCAACTCAATGGACATGAGTATGGGTAAACTCTGGGAGTTGGTGATGGACAGGGAGGCCTGGCGTGCTGCAATTCATGGGGTCTCAAAGAGTTGGACACAACTGAGTGACTGAACTGAACTGAGCAGCTCAACTTACCTGCCCAATTCATCTCTTTTATCAGAGTTTAAGTTACATTTGCTTACAACACTAATGAATCTGAAGAATCTTCCCCTCAAAGTGACTGCAAATTAGAATGTTGGCAGGCACTCCAAATACCACTACTACTGCTACTGCTAAGTCACTTAAGTCATGTCCGACTCTGTGTGACCCAATAGACGGCAGCCCACCAGGCTCCCCCATCCCTGGGATTCTCCAGGCAAGATGTGTCCGACTCTTCATGACCCCATGGACTGCAGCCTACCAGGCTCCTCTGTCCATGGGATTTTCCAGGCAAGAGTTCTGGAGTGGGGTGCCATTGCCTTCTCCACTAGTATACTATATATACTATATATATATATATATATATATATATGCTGCTGCTAAGTCGCTTCAATTGTGTCCAACTCTGTGCGACCCCATAGACGGTAGCCCACCAGGCTCTGCCGTCCCTGGGATTCTCCAGGCAAGAACACTGGAGTGGGGTGCCATTTCCTTCTCCACTCCAAATACAATAGTATACAAATGAACTTTGATTGTAATCGCTATTTCAAGGAAACTTTGATTTGTGAAAGCTGCTCACATATAGTACTTAGAAAATAATTATATCTCACATGGCACTTTTTTCTGAGGTGCTTTCTACAGCTCATTTAACCCATCCTCAAACATTTCTGTTCACAAGGAGTTGAGTGCAATTACACTGTACTCTGAGAAAATCAAATATAAGAAAACCCAGTTTCCAGGCCATGTAAATTCAGGAGTGCTTTTTGCATTCCAAAATGATACAACATTGCATGAACTGACTCAGCTGAAATACTTTTTTGAAGTACCTCTTTTAAAATCCAAATACTTGATTTACAAAGTTTTGCTTCACAAATAAATTAGCAGAGCCTATGTATTATTTTTATCGAGGGCCATCCACTTCTTATAATACAAAGTCACTAAGCCTGACACCCCATGGGTTTTTGATTTATAATCATTTTCTGAACTCAGTGAATTAAACTACTGATGAGAAAAATCAATAACAAAATATTTGTTTCTAAAAGACACTGAGTAATAAATATATTTGAAACAATGCATTTATTTTGTATTTTTACTGTCTATGAAATACCTTAATTTATCAATATTCTCTCAATTTATTTCTGAGGAACAAAAGGCAGAATAATGGAAACATGAGAAGATGTCATTCCCTAGGGGAATCTCCTGGAAAAACAGGTGGACTCCCAGACATAACTCTCAATCTCCTGATTCTGGTGACATCTCCATTTGTCCCTTTCACAGATGTGACTACAGGATTCCAGAATGTTCCAATGCTTGGCAAAACTTGACCTACTAAGACACCTAGAGAATTTGCTCAATAATAGCTCTAACTTTGTTAGGGGACACACACTGATTGAAACCACCTACCCTGGCCAGGTACCATAGTAACCATTTGCATGAGTTGTTTTATGACAGGAGATCCTGATAAGGAATATGGAACTAATAAGCCACCACCAACTGGAAGAGTTTGGGAAAGGTCTAAAGGAGACACCACATGTCCATCCACTTCCCAGAATCCCTCTTGCTAGCATCCATCTTGGCTGAGTGATGCGTGCACCACCAGGAAAGACTCTGAATTAGAATGATTGGCCAAAGACCACATGGAAACTAATCCCATCACCATAAAACCCAAGACTGCAAGCCACAGCAGAGCAGTTCTCCTGGGTTCCCTTACCCTACTGCTCTCCATCCCAGTGCCCTTTCCCAATAAAGTCTCTTGCTTTGTCAGCACATGAGTCTCCTCAGACAATTCATTTCTGAGTGTTAGACAAGAGCCCAGTTTCGGGCCCTGGAAGGGGTCCTCCTTCCTGCAACAATTCCATCAAGCTTTTCTAATTCATGTAGTACAGTTTACTTTTACCTATATTTTCCTAGGAAAGCCAACCAGTTTCATGGACATAAGACACAGGCTGACATTTAAACCAACTAACTTTTGCATCAAAAAACTAGAAATGCATTTTAGAAGACCTTTGAAAATTTGAACAGCTTTACACATTCATCAACTGGGTCTCCCAGAAAATGTATTATGCCTTTGGCTATCTCACAAGAGAGACCTAAATCTCAGAAGTTACATGTAAAGTTTCCAAACCTTCTTTAAAAGAAATGAACTCAAAGTTTTCTCTTTTTACAGATTCTTCTCAAGTCAGCAAACAGAAATGAACAACTGTTTTCTTAATCAGTTTCCTCCAGTTAAAATTACTAAGCCACTCAATATATAAAAGAGGCCAATACATAAAACTAATCCTAAACACTTGTTATGATAACATCATGTTGACTTTTAAACTTTAACCTTACACTCAGTAAAGCCACAAATGAGGAAATCATTTAAAAAATATTTACACATGGTTGGTCTGTTTTCAGAAAACTCCTTCTTTCTTTTTTTTAATTTTTATTTTTTGGCCTAGTCACATAGCTTGTAGGATCTTAGTTTCTCGACCAGGAATCGAACCCAAATCCACAGCAATGAAAGCACAGAGTTCTAACCAGTGGACCAGCAGGGAATTTTCTTCTTTCCTTCATTAAAAAATTAAAGAAACAAAGCCCAATTGTAGTGCTTATTTTCTTTAAAGTTCTACACACTAGATGTTTACTCGTGTTAACTAAGGTATATGATGATGTTATAGATATATATTTATATCCTTGATACAGAGTTAATTTTCTAAGGGTGGTGGCTGGTCTTTATGAGTTTTTTAAATTAACTGTATACTGAAAGAATGTCTAGCTGTTCCCGAGTTTATGCTTGAAAAAATATAAATAGCTCATCTATCAGTAATTTAGGATAACCCCCGCCATGAGACTGTTATAACCAACTAGACAGTTTTTAAAAAGAAAGAAAGAAAGGGGGATTACCAATAAGTGAAAAAAATTGACAGTCTATAAGGAAGTATATTTAGTTAATAACCATTTGGAAAAAATATTTAACTTTATCAAAAATACAGACTGCAAATTAAAATGGAATGCTGTTTTCTCCCCTATGAAAACTGCAATAATTTTGAAAACCAATAGCCAATAATTCCATATTGGTTTGAATAAAGCATATGTTCACAATATTCTAGAGACAGTGGAAATTGGCACAATCTTTTGGGAAATGCCTTGGAATTCTGTTGGCCCCTTTCAAACAAAACTATCTGTCTAGAAATGCCCTAAATATATGGGTTTCCCTGATGGTTCAGCGGGTGAAGAATCCGCCTGTAATGCACGAGACACTGGAGACCCTAGACAGATCCCTTGGTCCAAAGAGCCACTGGATAAGGAAACGGCAAGCTACTCCAGTATCCGTGCCTGGGAAATCCCACGGAGAGAGGACCCTGACAGGCTACAGTCCAAAGGACTGCAAAGAGTCGGAGACAACTGAGTGACTGAGCAATATTTAAGTATCAAAAACCATATTCCACACTCCATACAATGTAGGTGTTCATAATTTCAGATATTTTTTTCTAGAAGAGAAAAAGAAGCATTAGGAATTAGTAATGATAGAAGCTAAAATCAGTAAGTTTTGAAAATTCATATTTTAATTATGCATATTTTATGAAGTAGTAAACCTCATAAAACTTCATGCTAAAACATACTTCCAATTTTCCTTTTTTAAATGCACTAAAAATGTCGCTGAGTGTGTCACAATATTTTCCTATATTTATGTATATTCACATATATATGATATTTCTTATATAGATTCATATTTTCCCAAAACACATTTTTCATTCCTTCAAGATTAGCCTTCTAAGCCCATGGCTTTCCCATTAAGAGATGATTTACAAGTTTCAAAATAAATTTTTGCACAGTTTCCAAAATAACATTATATTCTTTTTATTTCAGAAACCTAAAATTATACAACATATTTTGTATGTTGCCTCAGAATTTAACACTGTTCCAGAAATTTATTAACAAAAAAATCACTCTCATACCACATAGGTAAAGATCACAAGCTCTGAAGTCATACTTAACCTGAGTGTGAATTCTAGCTTTACCACTTGCCCTGGGGCAAGTTATTTACCATTTCTTTAACAGTTTCCTTATCCAAAAACTAAAAATTGTCTATTCGATAGCTATTCACTGAGTTTCTAACAGGCAACAGGCACTATAATAGCTGCTGTTCCAGGATTTAGCCTAGAAGAAGAAAACAGTCATTGACCTCATGGAGCTTATACATCGATGGGATAATAACTCAGAAAGCTGTGGTGAGGAACTAGAAAAATAAAACTACAGATGAAGCACCTTGTGCAGTGCTTTATAAGCATACACTCAAAAGACAAGGGCTCCAAAGTCACAGGATTGATAATAGTTATTATCTCACGGGATTGATGATACTACAATTATCTCACAGGATTGTTGCGAAAATTGAATGCGCTAATTCATACAAAGCACTTAGCCTTAGGTTAAAAAATCTCTACATATATCAGCTGTTACTATAAAATAATTAACATCATTATTATTTCTAACGCAGTCTCTATTCACTGGAGATAGTGGGTGGGAGAACAAAGTGACAATTAACAGGGAAGTCTTGTAAGTCCCTTTAAGAAATGGCAAATGGCACGCTGTGTCAGGTCACCTCTCAAAAACATGAGGAAGAGATGTCAAAATGTATTTCATTCTTTCATCTCCACCATGCATGCTGCTCCCTAACAGAAGTCTGTCTGACTGGGTCAGTACTACAGGAAGCATGTAACTTCAATCATACTTCGTTTAGAAAATAGTTTCAACTTTTAGAGCTCAGGGATATAAAACTTCAGAAGCACTTCATAACTTGAACCACATATGATTAAAGGGAAGGGAAACAAAAACTACAAATAAGTGTATGGTGTGACATCACATAAGCTTTGGAATTGGCCAAAAGAAATAGAGACACAGTTTTCCATGCTGAGGCCAGACCTCAAAGTCAGGAATTCAGCAGCTACACATATACACAGACACTCACACACACACACACACACACACACACACACACACACACAAAAGCATCACGGGCACAAGGGGGAGTTGTGCCCACGTTTTCAGACTCAGGTGAGCAAGGCTGAGCAGGGAGGTGGTGATAAGAAACAGTTTCTCTCTGTCTCTCTCACTGGAATGTAAGTTAAGGAGGACAACAAATGAATGCGTATCAGTGTCTAAAGTGGAAGCAAGTCCAAGTTGAGAGTTTGGTAAATCTTTATTTTTCCCAACATTAGAAGAAATGATAATGATGGGACGTGACAGAAGCATTAGCTGCTGCTACAACGGCCATCATATTGCACTATGACATCAAATCAGTATGCTGTAAATCTTAAACTTACACAATGCAGCAAGTTAAATACAGCTCAATTAAAAAAAAAAAAGAGTTTGGCACACTGAGGTGATGCCAGAGTGATCCCACAGTAGCATGCGTCCTTTGGAAAAGAGGGAAAACATGGTTATGAAAACAGAGAAAGGCTCAGCCTACCTCCTATGGTAAGCAGACACCCCCCCAGGGTGCCACCAAAAGGGTCTACATAGATTTGGTACAAAATTAGCAAAGAATGGAATTCACAGGGGAATTCCATTTGTTCGGTTCAAGTAAAACAGGAAGCTACTCTTATTCATCAAAACTGAACATCTACTTTACCGCTAAAAGTAACATTCTGAAAACCAAACTAGGCTTCAGCACAAACTATGGATACGGTTTATATGTAAGAGTTTTGCAAGACTAATACTATTTAATCCATTCATTTCATTCTTTCATTGAGCATCTCCTATGTGACAGGCATAGAGAAAATGCTACTGTCTCCATTTTACATATTAAAAAATCAGGATTTGTAGAGACTAACTCTCCCAGGATCCTACAACTAAAAAGTTATCAAAGTCAGGATTCCACTCTTTCCAAAGCACATGCTCGATTTAACTACCTACCAGAAGCAATGGGTATTTACTCTAGTCATGCAAATATTGTTCCAAATAACTTCTAAGCTTTCTTTAAAACAATAATCTATTTCTAAACTTTCTTTAAAACTATGGTCTGGTACATTAAAAAATGAATAGAAAAGCCCACTTTAATACATGATAGCAGTATTTTCTTTTTATATCACCCAGACCAATTTTCTTATATATTATTCAGAATGATTTTTGTTATTAATAGATTATTCAGACTAATTTCCAAATATGACTTGTCATATTACAACCATCCAAAAGCTATTTGGAAACAATATCAAATAAACCCTCAAGGGTAAAAGAGCTGCCATCACTTGAGGATGCTCAAACAAAAGTGCTAAATGTGTTTAAAGCAAAAAAAAAAAAAAAAAACCCTCAAATAACACCAGGATCGTTGAATAGCTCAGTCATGGGTCACCTGGAAGGAAAAAACACTGCACTGAGTGTGTCAGCGTTTTTATGTTGTGATTCATATATGAATGAATCACAACAAAGCACATACTTTTTTATTCCTTCTTTAAGAGAAAAATAATAATGCTCTCCTGAAATTACCTTTTGTCCTATTACTCTCCTTCCTTACATCTGGCATAATGACAGAGTAATTGCTATTATTGGGCTTTGCACTTTGGTTCCAACTTAAAGCTAGAATTCATTACACACCGTATAGAGATATAATGGAAACAACATTGAACCTTCAATCAGGATACAAGCTCATTCCCAGCTCTGTCACTAGCTAGCTCTAAAACCTTAGACAAAATCATCACGTCTCTGGACTTCTATTTTCTTATAAATACAATTAGAATATTGATGGTAAATCTAAAATTCTGATAATGTCATCCAATTCTTTTTTTTTTTTTTTTGGTGTCCTGAAAACTGAAACTAACTCGGCATCTCTAACATCTCCTGCCATAGAGGAGAGGATCACCCTGTCTGTCTGTATGTGTGTGTTAATTTTGTATTTTTGCATAAATTACCACAAACGCAGAGGCTTATAAGAAGGCCAATATATTAGCTCACAGTTCTATAGGTCAGCAGTTGAGCATGACTCAGCTAGGTCTTCTGCCTAAGTGAAAGTGAAGTCGCTCAGTCATGTCCAACTCTTGCGACCCCACGGACTGTAGCCCACCAGGCTCCTCAGTCCATGGAATTTTCCAGGCAAGAGTACTGGAGTGGGTTGCCATTTCCTTCTCCAGGAGATCTTCCTGACCCAGGGATTGAACCCGGGTCTCCCGTGTTACAGGCAGACACTTTACCCTCTGAGCCACCAGGGAAGCTCTGCCTAAGAAGAGTCTCTCACACAAAACCAAAACCAAGGTGATAGCTCCAACGACCTCTTGGCTGGAGGTTCTAGGTAAGAAACCACGTCTGTGCTCATCCAGGTTGTTAGCCAGATTCTGTTTCCTGACAAGTTCCTTGGTGGCTGTCAGCTGGGAGCTCCGCTCAACTTCTAGAGGTTGTCCACACCTCTTCTCACAAGGTGCTTCCACCTTCAAGCCAGCAACGGCCAGATGAACAGAGTCCCTCCCAGGCTTTGAAGCTCTCTTCCTTCGTCCTCTGCCACCGCCCGGGAAAATTTCTGCTTTTAAATGGCTTACCTTTTAGGGTTAGGCCCATCTGGGCAATCTCCATATCTTAAGGTCAACTGATGTGGGACTTTGATTACATCTGCAAAATCCCTTCATAACAGTGCCTTAGATTCATGTTTTATTAAAGAGTCAGGATGAGAACCTGGAAGGGCTACCGTTAGAACACAATGCATGTGTGTTCACGTGTGTGTGTGTGAGACCGTTCACAAAGTTAGAAACCACAGTCACTTCTGTATCTCCACAATACACACAAAGCGCTGAAATACAGTGCATCACATAAACATCTGCTAAATTCAGCAAAACCCTCTCAATAGACGGAAACTTGCATGGGGTCCAATACTGCCATGAACTGAACCCTGGCATTCACGATGCAATAGCAACGTGATGTACTCACCTCAAAGCAGACACTTTATTAGGCAGATGGATAAAATGCTGATGGTGCATTAGTTGTTTCAATAGAAAAATGCCAGATATACATCAAAAGCTAAATAACTGAGCAAGTGAAGAAAAAGAACTTTTAAAAGACATATACAGTTCCTGGTTATTTCAAAAACTCCAGTGTCCCATACCTTTTCCTAATTTTATAACAAAACTCTTTGTATCACTATAAGAAATGTCTAATGTAAAAGAACAACCTCGCTATAAAAATTCTTCAATGTATTACATAATGCTTTGAGTAGCACAGTAAGACAGGCAAGCAATGACCTTTCCACTCAGGGCCAGAAAGTATGACAATTTAGGATCAGCACCTTGAATAGAGCCAACAAGCAAACAGTTGGCCCATGTAAAGAGCAGGACAAAAGAAAAATCATTTGGCCAGAGTCCCTAAATCAGAAGGCTGAAGCAGCATTTCTTAAATTTAAAATGGGGTAGAGGGTAAAAAAATATGCACATTTTATTCCCAGATGCTCTGAATAAACCACAGAATCCATACCAACTCAAATAATTTATTCTTGAGCAACTATTTGCCTGCTTTGCATCTTCATGGAAACAAAATGCTATTTTTTTCCAAAGCATAAATAATCCTGTTCTTTCACAGACTGATGTGTATCTGCATAAAGATAATTAATTCCCATCTTCCGCTATCATCTATTTGTCCATTACCAAAGGGTAAGTGGTGTTTTCCCCAGGCTCTTGTGTGCTAATGCACAATGTTTACTGGAAATAAGCACTTCGAGCTATTGAAGAGCAGCTTCAAAAGGACATGAAATTAGCTAAACCTACATCACAACACTGCGGTATTTACAACAGGTTCCCGTGGATAATGGAACTTCACTTAGGACACTCGATTTCTGTTCAGTCAACACATATCAAATATTACTAAATGGATTGATACCTGCAAAGGACCTCAGCTGATCTAATTTAACTTTATCTTGGAACACAGGGGAGTTGGAGCGTTCTTTGTGACAGTCGTCTTTTCAGATTCTACAAAAGGTTTTTCTGCAACAACTGTTATCTGTCCATCTTCAGGACAGCCAGATCAGATTTAATCATCATGTGTGACGTGGCATGAATTGCTTTAATTTGGGGTTGCCTGAGCTCTGCTGAAGGAATGAAAAAATTAAAGGGCACACACACAAACAGAAGAGAAAATAAATCCCTGTTGTGTCTTTCAAGAAGCTCACTGATACCTTGTTCTTTATTTTTTTCCCTTCTAGCAATAAAACTGGATTTATATTCTGAATATTTCTCAATCCAAACTGAGATTGCAATATCTTTTGTAGACAGGCTTTGACAACAAAAAGAAAGCCAACAAACATGAGAATTCCCCAACCTCAAAAAAAAAAGTAAAAACACCCCTTCAGAAAGTTAAATTACGGGGACTACCCTGGTGGTCCAGTGGTTAAGAATTCGCCTCCCAATGCAGGGGATGCAGGTGCTATCTCTGGTCAGAGAACCAAGACCCCACATGCCACGGGGCAACAAAGCTCACACACTGAAAACTAGAAAAGTCCACATTCTGTAACAAAGACCTAGGATAGTACCCTTCCAACAAAACAAAAGTTAAATTAGTAGTTTCATTAGCCTAAAAAGTTATTTTTTCTAAGAGGTATCTATTAGAGGGCACTTTCAAAATAGGGCTTTAGTTGGGAGATCACTACTTAAGTGGTGCTTTAATATTTGGGGGGAATACGGCTGGTGCCTGCCCCAAGCCCCATCAGCCCCTTGCTCTCAGTCACTCTCCAGAGAAGGATCACCAGGGGCATCCATGCAAGGAGATATAAGTAGAGGTTTGCAGGTGGAACTTCCATAAAAGTTTGTGTCACCTCTATAAAAGAAAAAAAAAACAAAACACCAAGCAGATGTGCCCTTTCCTATACTTTGCTCCCTCCACTTCTCTCTGCCCAGAACATGGACCTGGCCATGGATGTGGTGAAGATCCAAGGCAACGTGCCAAGAACGGCAGAGGAGAGAGCCTGGCCCGGGGCGGGGCGGGGGGGGGGAGGGGCGGGGCATGGAGCAGCCCCAGGTGCTGGCCTCTGAATCTCCTGTCACCTGAGACAGACAAACTCCTACCAGAGACAGGTTTCCTATCATTTTCAAACAAAAGCCTTTCAAACCAAAACCCTCTGCTGTGTGCTCAGTTACTCAGTTGTGTCCGACTCTAAGACCCCATGGACTGTAACCCACCAGGCTCCTCTATCCATGGGGATTCTCCAGGCAAGACTACTGGAGCAGGTGGGCCATGCCCTCCACAGGGGATCTTCCCAACCCAGGGATCAAACCCAGGACTCCAGCATTACGGGCAGATTCTTTACCAGCTGAGCTACCAGGGAAGCCCTAACCAAAACCATACTTGACCCTTATGACCTTTGATGAGAGTACTAAAAGTTCACATTTCAGAAGGTCACCATAATATTTGCTAATACTTCCCTCAAACATGCAAATACTAATTTGATACTCCACAAAGACAGTTACAGAAGTCTAATACATGTCATTTAACAGTTATTGCTGGTCAACAGTAAACAAAGTCAAAATTTCCAAAAAAAATTATGAAACACTTGGTTATCAAGCACTTAATATATGATTGCTTAATTACAAAAAAGCACAGAAAGACAACAAAACTTTTCTCTCCAGAAGCATACTAACAGCTAAAGAAAACAATAGAAAACAATGAGGAAAAAATACAAAATATACACATGAAATACGTAAGTCACAATGCATTGTGACTAAAGAGTCTTATTTCTATGGTGCTGCAAAAGTCATGTTTTCTATAGTGTTAAGGTGGTTAAAAGAAAGGACAGATTCGTGGGAAATAAACCTATCAGAAAAGCACCTGTAAAACAAATAAGGCTCACAAGGATTTCTGACAGTCAAAATGGGACACAGAAAGTTTGAGAGACTAATACTACCACTCTGGCTGAAAGGGAAGGCTTGTGCTGGGAAATAATGAAAAGGAATAATAAAAGCTACCACTAATTGAGTGCCTGGTGGTCCTTACCTGACATGGTAGTAAAGGCTATATATCTGCTCTTTCATTTCGCAATCACAGTAATTGGATGAAGCCAGTATTATTATCCTTATTCACCAATGGGTAAATGAAGGCTCAGAAAAGAATTAACCAGACAAATGCCCACAGCAACTATTGTAAATGCAAGACCAGTTCCATGATAAAGATGGTGAAAGGGTATAGAAACAGTCTAAATCATCACAGAAAGGTAACTGTGTACAGATGGAACAGGCACAGTGTACTAGAGGGTAAATACTAGAGGTAAGGTGGTCACATGGTCTGGGAACGAAAGATGCGTGGGTGGTAATAAAAAACAAACAGGATCTGGGGAATGAAGGCTGTACAGGCCATAGTGGAAAATCACCCTCTTTAGAAGTCAGCTCTTTCTAAACTCGTTTCTTCTCGTTAGACTATCCAGCTGCTTTGTGTTCCAATCTACCATATAGTGAAGGCATATAATATAAATTTTATAGATATTACAATAGTTTTGAAAGACATCTTTATCTCATTTAGGCTTAGCCTTGTGTCATTTAAGGCTTAGTCATGAGGCTGAAGACATAAAGAAAGATGACATGACAGAGGGGGAGGTCTCCAGAAGGAAATAAATGAAAGCCTGCTTCTATCTTAAAGGATTTTGGTCATGAGGATACAGAGTACAGAAGAGTTAATGAAAGGCAAGGACAGTGGTCCTAGACTCAAGGTGAAAGGGATGTGCTCCAGGGGGAGCCCCGAAACACTTAGGGGGCTGACAATCCTCTTTGGCCACACCAGGTTCATGATGACCTCCACAGAGTATGAGGACTATAGCCGTGGACTCAGAAGAGTATGCACCCCAGGAAGGGAAGGGCAAATGCTAAGAAATATATGCATGCTGGAAGAACAGTAGGGATTTGTCCACAGTCTCTCAATAGAAAGACAGATCCACTTACATCTTAGTAATCACTTATCCTGATCACAGAAACAGATGAGAATTCCAAGGGCTCCATACAGATCCAAGGACCATACAGATTTCCATACAGATCTCTACCAAATGTCTCACTTTCTCTCCCCTATTCCCACATGGCTTCCTGAATGGGAGCAAAGAGATAGGAAGGCAAATCCTAGAGCCTCCCATTTTACCTAAAGATATGACTTAACTGCATTGGACTAAGTTTCTTCTACTTGACCATTTAGCAGTTCCCTTTCTTACTATCCAGGAAGCAAGGAAGGCCAGATCAGTTAAGAGAGTAGAAAAAGTTTTCAGTTTCTCTACACATCTGAACTGAGATTGAGTCTTTTAACCATGCACTGAAATTTTTTAAAAAATTTAAAAATCAACACTGCCCCTAGGAAAGCCCTCTTGAGAGGGCATACAAATAAACAATTTTTGAAAAGCATGTATAAGTGGATATAAGCTTTGGTTGAGGCCCCAGATGACAAATATCAGATACATAGGGAGGTGCAAACTAAAACGCAAATTTCAAAGTAGGCATCACAAAAGTATCTGCTCACTGATGTATTGGGAACAAGTGTCAGGTCATAGAGACAAGAAGAAGGGGAATGTGCTACCTCCTTCAGCTCAAGAAAGAGGAAACTCAAGGGCACATCCTAAGCTTGTTATGTTGTCTCAGGGCTGGAAGTCAACATTTAGTGGTGTCTCTAACCTGGGAAATATCAGGTGGCCTGGGGCAGCATGACAACACGGTACCTGGGAAGTACTGAAGCTTTTCCTTTCCAAGAGTAGGTCAACGATGGGCAAGTGTTCCCTGTGGATCAGCAGTGGGTCTGGCAAAAGGAACAGCCAGCGTGGAGCCATTCTGAATTCTTCCTAAGAAGGCCACAGGAACTTCCTAAGAAGTCTCACCAAGAGAAACTGTGACACAGACCATCAAAAAACAAGGGCCGAGGGGAAAGGGTCAGCCAGAGGCAAACACAAAACACTCCAGGGGAGCCATGGTCAGAGGTTCCCAGCAGGGAAGGCACCGAAAGATTCAGAGACACTCCCGTAAGAAAATGATTCAGCTCCCAGTATCCCTTCTAGGTCTTAAGTATGCAAAGCCTGCATGAATCCACAATACACAGAAAAAGAACTTTCTTGTGGACCTTTTATACAGTTCTTATATTTCAGAAGAATCTTTGACAGAAGATAGGAGAAGAAACAGAAAGAAGAAACAAGGATCCTGCAAGAAGCAGTGGTTCCTCTCTGCTTCAGCACTTGCCCAGGCTAGGCTTACCAGATGCAATGAATGAATGTCAATTACAACCCACTGTCAAGAATACAGATTCCTCTTCTACAGCAAAGTCCACCAGAAGCAGAGGATTAATTTTCCAAATGAGACTGTCATTGCAAGTAAAGGGATTATAAGGCTTTCTAGCACCAGAAAAGTCAGAAGACTTGCTAGAGTTTTGATTAACAGGGGATAAACTTCACCCTCTGAGTACATTTTAAATGGATAGTAGGAAGCACAATTTAAATGTGCCTTGTAATTTCATTCCATAACTTGTACATGTTCGGTGTACTAATTACCTAGGAAACGGTTTACAAAGCAACTTACCACACATGTTCCATTTCATCCTCGTATCAATCCATCACATTAACATAGTTTAAAGAACTAAGGCTCTATGAACAGTAAGTAGCAGTACTGGTTCTACCAAATACATCTTGTAAAGCCCACTCTAGAACTCTTTCCAGTACACTTTCCTGTTCTCCTGTAAGTTTTCCTGAGTCAGCCTTCCTCAATTCCTGTTTAGCATCTCCTATCCACATAAAGCTAGATAACCCTGGACTCTTGCCTTAATTACACCCCAGCTATTCCTAAACAGATAGCCCTTTCACCCATTATTCCATTCACTTAGCCTACTTGGCCTCCTGACTAATGATTGAGAAATTTGTCTCACTAGATTTAACACAGGGTAAGTTCAGCAAAAATAAATAGAAATTCCAAAGTAATAGTGATGCACACAAGATGGGATATCATTCCATCTACATAATATACAGTCCAGTGCTAGAAATGGCAGGTCCCTGATAACAGGGGACCTAGACGAATCCTGTATTGACTTTTAACATCTGGTTTTGGCCCATCTCGGTCCTACTATCTCACCTACATTCCAGCCAGCAGCAAACAGGAAAAGAAACGACTATCAAGTTACATACCTCTCTTCTGGTTACATCCCACTGGGCAGGATGAAATCTTGTGGCCACACCTACTTGCAAAGAGGCTGGAGAACCTGAGCTCTTACAGAGCATGGATGTATCTTATTCACATGTTCAACACATAACTGACACTGTTTAAGACACTGGTCACTCAATCAACTCAAGATGTATATATTTCAACTCATTATGCTCTATGCCTTAAACTTACACAGTGCTGATATGTCAATTATAGCTCAATAAAATTGAAAAAAAAAAAGAAAGAAAACTCTGAAGAAAACCAAAGAAGTGACACTAGAAAATCCAGGATGCTGATCACCTTTGTGAAAGAATATAGGAAGTAATGACCAGAAGTGAACTTTGGAGTACCGGAAACATTCTATTTGACCTGTGTGCTGGTTATACAATCATTTTATAATAATTCATTGAACTGTGTGTATTTGTTACATATTTTATTTTCTCTATGTGTATTTTATTTTTTAATGTCTTAAATTATAAAAAAGCTGAAAAAAAGAGATACTGGCCACTATGATTGTTACAATCACTGCTACAGTTATTCACAAGACAAGCATTCATTAAGCAATTCTCTATGTATCATTTTTAATTAACTAAAGAGAAGACTTACTAGAGATCATTTTATTAATTTTTTTTTTCATCACTGGTCAAACAGCTACCACTGACATTAAAAGAACTAACAATACCTGTTGGTTCTGCTCTGCCACAGTAGCCTCAAAATGTTTAAATATTTGGTGGTAAATGATGTGCAATTCTTACTCCATATAAATGAGAACATATTCAACTTTTATATTTTCCTACTAGGTCAACAAATAATTTATTCCACGTCAGAGGAAAATGTTCCCAAGCCTTAAATAAAACTCATCACACGGCAGTGAAACTTGAAAGACACTATGAAACTGAAAGGGACCGAGGAGCCCACCTGTTGCTTGGATCTACTGGAGAGAACACAAGAAACTATTAACAATGATTAGTGCCTTGACCTGGAACGCAAATGTGTGTCATTCAGTAAGTGATCGCAGAATTTAAAAGGCAACAGATCACTCTTCTTAATCAAAATCACAAGAAATACTCTCATAAGACAACTGAAAGGCAGAACGTCTGATAAAGCAGCTAAAATCATACGATAAAAGTAAGTTCCTCCCGGACATCAACTTACCACTGTGAAGGATGTAGTTTTATGAATAAAGAAGACACTCCCATTTATCCACTAAAGATAATATAGGTTTGTCCCTGGCATACTAATTTAAGGGAACACAATCATTTTTGCCATTAGCCATTTGCCCTTTGCAAACTTGCAAATGAATACAAAAGAAAGAAAAGTACTTAATTATATTAAATCAAAAGACTTACACTATTTTATTTAAGTTGGAACTATTAGAAATTTTTAGAGAGGCAAAATGAAAAATACCAGAATTCAATGTCTCCTATAAATTACTATCAGGAAAGTTGAGAATTGAAAGCTAACTTTTCACACCAATGGACTCTCTTCCCTTCTCCCAACATATATTTATTATTCCACATCATTGCCTAAAATACTTTCTTTGGAATGTGATCTTTTGAAGGACGTCAGGGAATTGTCTCCTTTTGGGTACTGGTATTGAAAGTAATATGTTCCCTCTTTAAAATGCATATAACAAAACTCAATAGAGTGGTTGTGGCTTGAGCATCACTGATTTAAACCAGCCTCAAATTTCTTTACAATCAATCAAATCTGTAGTTGGAAAGTTCTGCGTTTGTTTTAATCTTTAACTTCTGACTATTTATTCATTTATTCCTGAACGATTTGCAATATGTATATAAACAAAACCTAGACACAAGCCTGTTCTGTTGCTTACCCTGGCATTCACTTCCTGCTCCCTTCCTGGGGTAGGCAGAGCTGCCTGCCATTTTAAATAAATATACTAATCATGTGGCTATTTTTAAAAGTTTCCCACAGAGTGGCTGCTCTAAAGCAGTAAACACAAGTGTCTAGTCTCTCAGTGTGGGCGCTTTGAGTGTAGGTTCAAATTCATTTCTAAACAGAGCTGCACATAACAATTTCAATCATTAACATGATTCCCCCAGTAGTGTCATTTCAGACCCGATATTTTTAAAAAGTACACGTTAGACTGTTCAGTTGTACATAACAAATGAAGAAATTATTTGGCTAAATTAGTGTTATATTTATTGCTATTCAACTTTATCGTTAAATCAATGTTAATTTTCTCAAAAGGATGGAGATTAAACAATATCATACTTTTACAATTCCTAGTCAAAATTTTATTAAGGAAAATCTCACAGCATTAGTCATTCAAAGTTTATAACCATTCAGCACAATTTCTAAATGGATCAATCAATATTACCTCGCCTTGGACATTTTAACAGTCATAAATGCTAACTAATCTTTAGTTGCTTACATTTCATATTATTTAAGAAGGCCTCAAATCACAGATATATTAGTGCATAAAAGTACAGCATTTGTTCATCTGTAAGGTAAAAGGGAGATTAATAAATCTCCCTACAATATCTTAAAAGCTGTGTAGCTGGAACGTTCATTAAAGATCTCAGCTTGGATTTGTTGAAAGCAATCAACATTTTCCTTTTTCAACTGTCTATTCTTAGGTAAAGCCTATTGTTTGGAACACATTCAAAATAGCAAGTGGCAATCTTGGTTTGTACTTCTCAGAAATGTTAAAATGCTACCAATAATATAGTAATCATGGGACTAAATATCCATCATGGGAATAATGCCCAGACCATAGAAAATGTTAGCTTTTTCAGACAAGACTGTAGAAAGAAAACACAATGGAGTAAAGATTTAAAATAAAAAAGTTATTCTGATACTATGTTGCATTTACCCTCACCATTTATATTGGAAAAGCATACAGAATAGAATGAAATAGCTTCAAAACAACAATGATTATAAAGCCACTGAAATGAAAGAGGAATTAAACAAAGAAGTTAAAACTGGCAGGCTTTTTATTACACGAACACTCTAATGGTACTTTATTGATACTGAAAGATTTTTAAAGCAATTCTAAGACAGAAAGAAATTCTGTTCTTTATGCACAGGACATGTTTGTCAAAAAATAAGTTAATCATTTTGACAGTGATTGATAAATATTTTAATAAATGAGGAAATGGAAGAGCTATTGAGAATGCCAGGATACTAACCTAAAATAATACTGAAATGAAGTCAAAATAGTATTCAAAATGAAATTTAACTCTGATTAAATTTTCCATACTATTTACTCACCATTTAAATATGTTCTATCACTTACTTCCAAGGTACCTCAAAAACAAAAGACTTAAACCAAGTGAGAGGAGCCTCGGCTAGAGTTAGGTAAGAAAGGTTTTCACCTTAGGTACAAAACTAAAAACTCAGTAATGAAGACAATAAAGTAAAATAATCTTTTTAGAAATCAAGTTAATGCAAAAAATGTTTAAATAAACACAGGATCAGTAAAATGACCAAACGGGACCTTTCAGGACAGACACCTCTCCCAGCGTCTCTTGTTTGCCTAAAGCTAGTCTCCCAGGCCTTTCCTGAGTCACAAAAGCCTGCTTCAAGAATCAGTGATTTAAAAGATGTGAATACAAGCATCAGAAGTAGCAGTTAGGCCAGGAAAACTGATAACACTTTAAATAGCAAATTAGCCACATGGCAATCACAGAATCTTTAGTTCCTCCCTGAAGTACACAGATAATAGTATTTGATACAGATTCTGAGTTGTTTTACAGATACTGAAACCTCTACCAAATGGACTACATGATGACAGTGAGCATGTAACGCCCAGCCCAGCTGGAGCCTAAGAATTGATCGTGTTAACCCTTGTGGCACTCACTGCTACCCTACTACCAGCCAGCCAGAGAAATGAGCACAAGCTGATCACACCCCCTGCAATGCCCCTCCCCCACCATGCCTTTAAAAATCCTTCCCTGAAACTTACCTGGGAGTTCAGGTCTTTCCAGCATCGGCTACCGGACTCATTTGGTGCCTTAAAATAAAAGCCACACCTTCATTCACCACACCCCGTGTCAATAGATTGGCTTTACTGCACCTGTGTGAGTGAGTAGAGCTAAGTTTGGTTTAGTAGCAGTATTACCAACTTTTCCTTTTGCCTCAGACAAGTGGTGCATGGCTCAGCACAAGTGGTTACTGCGTCTGCCTTCATGTGAATATTTGATTCATCATTTTGATTTGGCCTTAATTTTATTTTTTTAATATTGCATTAGCATATAATTTATCTTATTACTGAGTTTTCAGCACTACTTTCTCCCTAAAATTTTATGCTCAAGGCAAGTATCTCCCTCACTTCCTCCTAGTCTCAGCTTGCTGTTTAGTAGTCAATAAATACCTATTAAATGAAAGACAGAATGTGTGAATTAACTTATGTCAATATCTCCTTGCCACCTGCAACAAATCTCAGACTCCAATATATTCTCCTGATAGCTCCATTTATGAGCACTTCTCTTGTCAGGTATTTTATTTATATTATTTCTAATTCTCCCAAGAACCCTTCAAGGTAAATATAACTCTTCAGATTTTATGACTAAGGAAAACGAGTCTCTGAGAATGACTTGCTCCTAACACAGGCCCTCAGTAAATACTGGTTGGATAATGACAAAGCCAATAAAGAGAGACCTAGACTTTAAGCCAGGTGCATGTTCCGCCGGCTTAGCAATCGTCAACCCTACACTGCCATTGTTAAACTTCTCTCATTGCATTTTGCAGTTCCTCTCCTATTTCCAGTAACAAGGGTGGTAGGCAGACTATTATGGTGACCCTCATGATCTTTGTCGCCTGTGGTCACTGCTATGATTAGGGCAAAAGGGTGATCATATGAGTGGGACCATCACATGAGCCCTTCCTGCAAAAGCAATGAGTTCTCTCTGGCAGGTGAAAGAAGGGGATGTCAGAGAAATTCATAATACAAGGACTTGACACACCACTGCTGGCTTTGAAGAACACTGTCCCCAGCTGACAGCCAGCAAGGTAATGGGAACCTCAGACCCACACACACAAGACACTGGATTCAGCCAACAATCTGAACTGAGCTTAGAAGCAGCTCTTTCCCGGAGCCTCCAAATGAAAGCCCAGCTGATATCTACGCTTTACCTTGTTAGACTCTAAAAAGATAACATAGTTGGCCCTACTTAAACTTACAATAGTTCTTTTATCCAGCAAGAGAAAAATATATCAATCCCTGCATAACTTTTTCTTATATTACAAAGCATGATAATTATGTATCTGTTCACCTGAGCTCCTTATTACCAAGGCCTAGAGATTTACTCACACACCCTGGTGTGATTTCCCAAGGCCAGATACATGAGAGTCACACAGCTGATGTTGAAGAAATGAATGAATTCATGCGTTAGTTCTTTAATAAAGGTTTAAGGTGTTGACAGTAATGATGTAACAGAAGCAACTTCAGTCTAACACGGTCCCTCAATCAGTATTTGTGAGCTAAACTTTGTCATTCTATACCTTGTCATGTAACTCAAAGAATACACATTTCAAAGCCCAGTGCCACAGCTATGTAAACTTCGGATATCTACTTAGCATAACTTCAGCTTTATTTTATAGTCTACAAAAAACTATACAAGTTTAGGTATAGAATGGCTTTCGCACTGTGTCCCCTGCAAAGAAGACAAGACAAAATACCCCTAATGTCACCACATTCCTTATTTCTCTTCACTCCAACTGCTCTGCCTTCCAGCTTCATCACTGCCATTAGGGTGACACCCAAAATTACAATGTCTGAAAAAACTTCCCTCATAGTTACTTCTAACTTCCCCTTGTGCACTGTTGGTAAGGGTGAAAATTGGTGCAGCTACTATAAAAACAGAATAGCTATATGAGTCAGCAACTTCATTTTGGGGAATTCATCTGAAAAATACAAAAACACTAATTCAAAAAGAGTTACGCACGCTATGCAAAATATGTTCACTGTGGCAACATTTACAATAGTCAAGATATGGAAACAACCTTAGCATCCACCTATAGATGAATGAATACAGAAGATGTTATTTATATGTACACATACCTATATACACACACACTCACACACCCAATGGAATATTACTCAGCCATGAAAAAGAATGAAATCTTGCCGTTTTTGACAACATGGGTGGACCCAGAGGGTAGTATGTTAAGTAAAATAAGTTAGACAGAGAAAGACAAATACCATATGATCTCACATATATGTGAAATCTGAAAAATCAAACAGAAGAAACAAAAGGATTCATAGATAGAGCAAACTGGAGCCTGCCAGGGAGGAGAGTGTGGGAGGCAAAATAAGTGAAGGTGATTAAGAGATACAAACATCTAGTGAAAAAATGCATAAGTCATGTGGATGTAAGATACAACAGAAGGAATATGGTCAATAATACTGTGAAAAATTTGTACGGGGACAGAAGGTTACTGGACTTATTGTGGTGGTCATTTTTTGAAATGTATTTAAATGTTGAATATGTGGTACAACTGAAATTAATACAATATTGTACATTAACTTTACTTCAATTAAGTAAAAAAGGTAGTATATTCAAAGGCATGTCATTTACAAGGAAAAAAAAAAAAGTAAAACTAGTTACTTTGACTGTCCATAAGCAGTTCTTAGAAAGATACACCCACACACACACAAAGAAAAAGTCAAAACACTGAACTAGCTGTTTAATGTTGACTGCCATCCATAATGTTAAATTCTACACAAAGGAGGGAGCTGGCATGTACACTGTGTATTTATTCATCTTTTGATCACTAACACTTATCATGATACCTAGTAACACAGTAGGTACTCATTACATGCTTTTTTTAATGTATGCAATATAATTTACTCTTTTACAATTTTTAAAGGTTACACTCTAGTTATTTTAACAATGGCTATAGTCCTTGTGTTGTACATCTTTGTAACATACCTTAAACCCAAAAGTCTATATCTCCCACTTCGCAACCTACTGCCTGACCTCATAACCACCAGTTTGTTCCATCTGTGAGTCTATTTTTTTATTATATTTTTTAGATTCCACTTATAAGTGATATCATAAAGTATTTTTATCTAACTTATTTCACTTAGCATAATGCCCTCAAAGTCCATCAATGTTGCTGCAAATTGCAAAATTTCATTCATTTTTATGGCTGAGAAGTATTCCATTATATGTATGTATGTATGTGTACATACACATCACATATTCTTTATCCATTCCTCTGTTGATGGACACAGGTTGCTTCCAAATTTTGTTAACTATACATGATGCTGCTATGAACAGTGGGGTACATGTAACTTTTTTAATTTAGTGGAGTGTTTGGGCATTTTTTAGACATATACCCAGGAGTGGAATTGCTGTTGATACACATTTATTGAACTGAAAGGGCACTGAAATCTGTGATGATTTTTGGTATCCATAAACGTATATGCTACCTCACCTTACAGCAGTGAATTCTCTATGAATCAGCAGGCTTAAAATAAATTATATTTCCCAATATTCACTGTTTCCTAACTGCATTTCTGTTATTCAATTTGCTTTCTTAATTGTATTTACATACACTAATAAATGTGCTTCCCTGGTGGCTCAGACAGTAAAGAATCTGCCTGCAATGCAGGAGACCTGGGTTTGATTCCTGGGTCAAGAAGATCCCCTGCAGAAAGGAATGGCACCCCACTCCAGTATTCTTGCCTGGAGAATCCCCATAGACAGAGGAGCCTGGTGGGCTACTGTTCACAGAGTCACAAAGAGTCGGACACAACTGAGTGACTAAGGTTTTCACTTTTTTATACTAATGAATCAGAGAAGGCAATGGTACCCCATTCCAGTACTCTTGCCTGGAAAATCCCATGGACAGAGAAGCCTGGTGGGCTGCAGTCCATGGGGTCACTAAGAGCTGGACATGACTGAGCGACTTCACTTTCACTTTTCACTTTCATGCATTGGAGAAGGAAATGGCAACCCACTCCAGTGTTCTTGCCTGGAGAATCCCAGGGATCGGGGAGCCTGGTGGGCTGGCGTCTATGGGGTCACACAGAGTCAGACACAATTGAAGCGACTTAGCAGAATACTAATGAATAGGGAAAGTCCTTCACCAATGGAAAGTATCATGAAGAAAATTTTTAAAAGTTAGAAAAATAAAAATAATTTCTACGATTTTTAAAATATATTAGTCAAAGCCTTTAATTTCTGTAATTATGTAAATACAGCTCACTATCATGATGCTGATTATCCATGCTTTGAAATTCCCTTACAAGGTCCTCTTAGGGCAATTAACCTTATCTGGATGATACCCAAGAGGAGCCTAAGTTTCATCATATCCTAAGCTCCAGCTAGCAGTGTTTTAGGTAGGTGCTGGAATATTCCAAATGAGAACTATAAAGTTACTTGTGTGACCTACAAAAATTCAGATAAACCATGCTTCTATACAGCTGGAAACCTAAATTAGTCCTCATCTATTCATTTGTGAATAACTATCACATTCAACTGTTCATTGAGACTTTAAGATCAAGAGAACCAAAATGCAAAGAGGTTACCGCTGTCCTCAATAAAACAGTAGCCAGAATAAAATTGTTTTCAAAAGCCCACTGAGACATTTACTCTGATAAAAATCTGTATAAAAATTGATAGTAAAGCATGATAGAGAATTTTAAACTTCCAGAACTAGTATTACACAGCCAGCATCAACTTGAAATCATCTTTGGTAAAGGCTGAATAATCTTTCAAATACAGTAAAAAAAAAAAATCCTGAAATTTAGCATCAGCAAAACACTTTAACAAATCTTAGCTCCCCAAAACACCAGCAACAATTGCTCCCAAACAAATTTCCAACCGCTCTCTCACCCCAATTTTTCCAAGCATTACCTCCTAGTGGACAGGAAAATAAGAAGGGAAAGGGGTGAGACAATAAACAAAGAGTAAAAAGAGAAAGCTCTCATGACTTACAAATTAGGTAAACTTACTGTTAATCAGGAATTGGCTCTGTGTTGTTTTTGCATATATTATCATGATCCAAGAACTAAGGCCAAGCCATTTAGTCATTTATTACACACACTATTCCTCATAAAACAGAACCTTGCCAGCTAAACACTTAACTTGGTTTACTAGTTCCTGAATACATAGCAGTCTAATTGCAGTACACACACATAACTAATCTGTATAGCTAAGATATTACTTTTGCTAAATCCCACATTTGTTCTTTCCCTTGGCAGGGCCAAAAATAAAGCCTATTATTTATAGTTCAAGCCTGAAAGTTTCAACAAATTGATAAGTAAACAAATTAACATGCATATCAAGTATTTAAATAGAGGCTTCTGATGCCTACAGTTTTAAGAGCACACAACTATAAATTTTTAGCCCCAAATCCCCACTGTTCTAAAATTTGTATATGACCTACTAAATACTTCTCACAAATTATGTCCTGACAGCATGTTATTTCTCCTTACTGAAAATATTACTGTACTCACTAACATATAATTTTCTTCCTTTAAAAGATGAGAAAAAACCCTGAACTCCTACATGCCAAGTCTTACCACCACAGGGCCAGACACTCTGGAGCCCCACGCTGGCAACGTACAAAGTCGTATTCGCTCAGTTCGGCGATAAGCCTGTTAGGTTGCCCAGGACAATTTTCTGTGCTACACATTACACAGCAAATTTAAGTGGTGACAACTATCAAGTACTGTGCTTGGCAAACTCTTAAACAATGCACATTTGTAAAGGTAGCAGCCAATATTCAATAGGTTTTTTCATTTGTTGAATATATAAACACAGATAACACTGGCACTTGATTCTAAATTTGCCAACTGTAATGACAAACACATGTGCACATTACATAGCTACAGATGCACTTAAAATAATTACCTTATTGACGATGTCTGCTTCTCCACAAGCTACCAGAAATAGCTGCAGAGCTCCTCTGAATGTAATAGCTTTCCATGTCCAAACACATTAATCAGAACAACTTAGATACTTGGAAAGGCAATATCGATATCTGTATACCATTCTTCTTCATTTTTTCCCTCTCTAAATATTTTATCCCACAGTTTCTAAGTAGATCTCACTTTGCATGTGTGCTCATTAGAATTCTAAAGAAGGCAGCTATAATAACAGAGGACACTGAGGTATAGCCACAGCTTCCTCTTCGGGATGGCCCCATTCCATTTTTCTCATCCCGTTGTCTCTGATTCTGAGATTTCTTAACCAGCTCACTCTTAAACTAGTGGCTTCACTGAAGAATATTTATGTAATACACATAAAACTGTACAAACAAATATCGTAAGATTGTTAATCTCTGTAGAGGACATGAAGAGAATGGGCAACAGTCAAGAGCATTTATTGGAAACGGGAAAATCTGTTGCTGCTAACTGAATGTTGTTGAAAATGGACAGAGTTGTGGGCTGGGTACTCAGCATTGTTCCTTTCCTAGGACATATAACTGATAAATGGCCCCGGGCCACCCTCTTATTTTTCCGAAACACAGATACTCATTCAGGAGAAGAGCTCAGAGAGATGAAAGTGGTTGCTTGAGGGTAGCACAACTCTAAGACAGGGAGTGGCTCTGGTTTTCATTAACCGTCTTACAGTATCTTTGACTTTTCAAATTAGAAGGATTACTTCAATAAAAACAAACTTCTTATAAAAATTAAGAAAGTTAAATAATCTCAAAACAAGTTTTAAGTAATAATGGTCCTACTGTTTAACAGGCTCCAGGCATACACAAAATAAGAAATCAAATAGGACCTTCATATCTATTAGCAAACTTCTCACAATCAGAGGGCCAGCACAGGAGCAGGTACTCCAGTTAGGTAAGTGATACCAGGGGCCTTGAAGGGACAAAAGGCCTGGTATTTCCAGCTCTTCTGAGGCGTGTGTTCCAAATGCTGGAGACTTCCTGGTACCACCAGGAGTCAAAAGAAAATGAAGACCAGATCCTTAGTTGTGGCTCTGCCATTTGTGAGGCACTTTACATTCCTGCTTTAGGCTCTCAAAACTCAACCTCATTAAAAGGAGATGGCAAAATAACAATCATGAAAGTGCTTAACAGCTGTAACCGGTATGGCAATATAATATTCTGTTATGCCACTTTGATTTTTCTCTCCTTTTCTCCCTCTCTTTTCTTTTCCCCCTATTCTTCTCTCTTTTTTCCTTTTTGCCTTGTTGGAATACTCTGACACTGGTGTGCTTTCAAGCAGAGCTGCATTATGGAGTGATCTCTACCCCCACCCCTCAGATTTCTGGGTAAAGGCTTGAATTAAAACTAGATTTTTTTTTAAGTTGTATATCCCTTATGTTGAGAATCAGACTGGCATCTCTGGAGACAATTCATTCACACTCATAAAAAAGAGTCAAATTGGAAGATTCAAAGGCCCAACAAACAGAATGCAAATGCCTCTGAATAAGTAGTGTAATTTAATCTCAGTAGAAGAAATAAATTAATACATACACAGAAAGGACTAGAAGAAAATATAACAAAGGGTCAAGAATAATGATAGGGTTGAGGTGGTAGAAATACTGTTTAATTCCTCTTTTTTTCCCATAATGAGCATTTATGACTGGGGAAAAAATGTTATAAGTGTTTTCTTTTTTAATTGTTTTAAGAAAGCCAACATAAAAGATCAGAGTAAGAGGGCAAACAAAGAAAACATCAACCCTTCCCTATTTAACCCTTCCCTATTTGAGTAACCAGCAAACAAAGAAGACATCAACCCTTCCCTATTTAACCCTTCCCTATTTGAGTAACCAGGTCACTCAAATGTGTATCAGTTAAGAAAAGAACTTTCCTAGGAATGTACAGCAATTCAAAGGTGGTGTGGGATAACTGGTTAAAAGTCTACTGCGCTGTGCTTAGTCGCTCAGTCGTGTCTGACTCTTTGCGACCCCATGGACCGTAGCCTGCCAGGCTCCTCTCTAGGCAAAAATACTGGAGAGGGTTGCCACGCTCTCCTCCAGGGGATCTTCCCCTACCCAGGGACTAAACCCAGGTCTCCTGCATTGCAGGCAGATTCTCTACCATCCGGGCCACAGGGGAAGTCCAAAAGTATACTATCTGAGCCCAAACCGTGCCGTTGCAACTTTCTAGCTGTGTGATCTTGGGGAAAATACATTATGTCTAGGATCCTCAGTTTCCTGTCAGGGTCACTAGGAGATCTTCATGAAGTGCCTAAACCCATACCTGGCACATATGAAAAACCCAATTTTTTCACTAGGAAAAAGAATTACAGGGTCATCACCATCTCATTATCAGCATCTGATTGGTCAGCGTCACACATACTATTCAATCATCTAAGGTTTTCCCTGTGTTTGTAATCTCAATCTGTGTATACAATTAACAACTGGGGACCACTTTCTTTCAGTTAACGGCAAAGAGACCCAAAACTATGCTTGCTGACCACTCTTGTGAACGACTCATCACAAAAATGGAATCCATAAATCATAATAAGTCCAGTTTGTTAAAGCAATCTGTTCAAGAGAAAATTAATATTCAGAACACATACATTCACACTTAATGGGAACACTTCCAGGTATTACGAAGCTGACAGAAAATAAAAGAGCAAGTCTAGGAAAGTGACTAGTAAAAAGAAAACTGACTTTGAATATACAGAATAGCGAGTTCTTTTGAAAAAATAATCCCCCTTAACTCTATTTCCAAATCTGGATGTCATCCAAAAGTATTTTCTACTGATTTTTAAAGACATTTTATTAACATTTCTTTAAAAAAGAAAAATGCCTCTTGCTCCAAATCTAGTTTGTAACTTCCCTTCCTGCTCTCTTACCTCTAGAAAGGAATATTCTGAAATTTTGGACAATTAATAAGAAGAGGTCTCAAAAATTTGAAGCTGTTATATTTGCCTTTTCTGACACTCAGGGCTTCCCTGATAGCTCAGTTGGTAAAGAATCCACCTGCAATGCTGGAGACCCTCCTTTGATTCCTGGGTCAGGAAGATCCTCTGGAGAAGGGATAAATAAGCTAACCACTCCAGTATTCTTGGAATTCCCTTGTGGCTCAGCTGGTGAAGAATCCATCTGCAATGCAGGAGACCTGGGTTCGATTTCTGGGTTGGAAAGATTCCCTGGAGAAGGGAAAGACTACTCACTCCAGTATTCTGACCAGAGAATTCCATGGATTGTATAGTCTGTGGGGTCAAAAAGAGTCTGACACAACTGAGCGAGTTTCACTTTCACTTTCTGACCCTCTACGGTCTGCACGTATCATCTCCTCATCACCAAGAGCAGAGAGATGTTTACTGTACAAGAATACTGTCAGAAGTCATGAAGTCACTCAGTTTTTTCTAGGAAAGTATAAATGGATACTGCTATCTACAAAAAAAAACAAAATATGAGACAACAATGTCACTCAATAATGGCCACATGTTCTCAGAGAGTCATCCCAGTTATACCTCTAAAAGATTCATGATGGAATATACACCTGACAATTGACTATCAGTCTCTTTTCCAAGTCTCCACCCAACTGTTTTATTTCCTTCAAGTTTAACAAGTAGCATGATTGTAATGTCCCTCCTATTTAAGACTGACAGATGAGAGGCTCTGACTCAATAGCCGAGTCTTCACTTCTCACTAAAAATCTCATAGATTTTTAATACACACTATGGCATCTAAGGTCTGTCTACTCAAGGCTATGGTTTTTCCTGTGGTCATGTATGGATGTGAGAGTTAGACTGTGAAGAAGGCTGAGCGCTGAAGAATTGATGCTTTTGAACTGTGGTGTTGGAGAAGACTCTTGAGAGTCCCTTGGACTACAAGGAGATCCAACCAGTCCATTCTGAAGGAGATCAGCCCTGGGTGCTCTTTGGAAGGAATCATGCTAAAGCTGAAACTCCAGTACTTTGGCCATCTCACGCGAAGAGCTGACTCATTGGAAAAGCCTCTGATGCTGGGAGGGATCAGGGGCAGGAGAAGAAGGGGACGACAGAGGATGAGATAGCTGGATGGCATCACGGACTCAATGGACATGAGTCTGAGTGAACTCCGGGAGTTGGTGATGGACAGGGAGGCCTGGCGTGCAGCGATTCATGGGGTCACAAAGAGTTGGACACAACTGAGCGGCTGAACTGAACTGAACTGACGGCATCTAAATCAAATCCCTTGTGATTATACAGTGAAAGTGAAAAATAGATTTAAGGGCCTAGATCTGATAGACAGAGTGCCTGATGAACTATGGAATGAGGTTCGTGACGTACAGGAGACGGGGATCAAGACCATCCCCATGGAAAAGAAATGCAAAAAAGTAAAATGGCTGTCTGGGGAGGCCTGACAAATAGCTGTGAAAAGAAGAGAAGTGAAAAGCAAAGGAGAAAAGGAAAGATATATACATCTAAATGCAGAGTTCCGAACAATAGGAAGGAAAGATAAGAAAGCCTTCCTCAGCAATCAATGCAAAGAAATAGAGGAAAACAACAGAATGGGAAAGACTAGAGATCTCTTCAAGAAAATTAGAGATACCCAGGGAACATTTCATGCAAAGATGGGCTCGATAAAGGACAGAAATGGTATGGACATAACAGAACCAGAAGATATTAAGAAGAGGTGGCAAGAATACTCAGAACAGTACAAAAAAGATCTTGATGACTAATAAAATCACGATGGGGTGATCACTCACCTAGAGCCAGAC
This sequence comes from Ovis canadensis, assembly GCF_042477335.2. NCBI lineage: Eukaryota > Metazoa > Chordata > Mammalia > Artiodactyla > Bovidae > Ovis > Ovis canadensis. The sequence continues at coordinate 124,441,833 of NC_091247.1, read as the reverse complement.
ATCCTGGAAATCCTGGAATGTGAAGTCAAGTGGGCCTTAGAAAACATCACTACAAACAAAGCTAGTAGAGGTGATAGAATTCCAGTTGAGCTATTTCAAATCCTGAAAGATGATGCTGTGAAAGCGCTGCACTCAATATGCCAGCAAATTTGGAAAACTCAGCAGTGGACACAGGACTGGAAAAGGTCAGTTTTCATTCCAATCCCAAAGAAAGGCAATGCCAAAGAATGCTCAAACTACCGCACAATTGCACTCAGCTTACACACTAGTAAACTAATGCTCAAAATTCTCCACACCAGGCTTCAGCAGTACATGAACTGTGAACTTCCAGATGTTCAAGCTGGTTTTAGAAGAGGCAGAGGAACCAGAGATCAAATTGCCAACATCTGCTGGATCACTGAAAAAGCAAGAGAGTTCCAGAAAAACATCTATTTCTGATTTATTGACTACACCAAAACCTTTGACTGTGTGGATCACAATAAACTGTGGAAAAAAGAGATGGGAATACCAGACCACCTGACTTGCCTCTGGAGAAACCTATATGCAGGTCAGGAAGCAACAGTTAGAACTGGACATGGAATAACAAACTGGTTGCAAATAGGAAAAGGAGTACATCAAGGCTGTATATTGTCACCCTGCTTATTTAATTTATATGCACAGCACATCATGAGAAACGCTGGGCTGGAAGAAGCACAAGGTGGAATCAAGATTGGCAGGAGAAATATCAATAACCTCAGATATGCAGATGACACCACCCTTATGGCAGAAAGTGAAGAGGGGAAAAAAAAGCCTCTTGAGGAAAGTTAAAGAGGAGAGTGAAAAAGTTGTTTTAAAGCTCAACATTCAGAAAACTAAGATCATGGCATCTGGTCCCATCACTTCATGGGAAATAAGTGGGGAAACAGTGTCAGACTTTATTTTTGGGGGTTCCAAAATCACTGCAGATGGTGATTGCAGCCATGAAGTTAAAAGTCGCTTATTCCTTGGAAGGAAAGTTATCTGCAACCTCAGCAGCATATTGAAAAGTATGCTTTTACTTTGCCGACAAAGATCTGTCTAAGTCAAGGCTATTGTTTTTCCAGTGGTCATGTACGGAAGTGAGAGTTGGTCTGTGAAGAAAGCTGAACACCGAAGAATTGATGCTTTTGAACTGTGGTATTGGAGAAGACTCTTGAGAGTCACTTGGACTGCAAGGAGATCCAAACAGTCCATCCTAAAGGAATTCAGTCCTGCGTGTTCACTGGAAGGACTGATGCTGAAGCTGAAACTCCAATACTTTGGCCACCTCATGTGAAGAGCTGACTCATTGGAAAATACCTTGATGCTGGGAGGGATTGGGGGCAGATGGAAAAGGGGACGACAGAGGATGAGATGGCTGGATGGCATCACCGACTCGATGGACGTGAGTTTGAGTGAACTCCGGGAGTTGGTAATGGACAGGGAGGCCTGGCGTGCTGTGATTCATGGGATCACAAAGAGTCGGACACGACTGAGCGACTGAACTGAACTGATGGCACTTTCATTGGCCTCCAAAATTAATAAATGATTGCTTCTGAATTTCCAGCCTAGCTTGCACATCTCAATGCTCAAACTTGAGCTGTATCAGAAGGAAACTGGGCAAGATTTTCCTTCTAACAAATTATAAGAACAATTGTTTCTTATAACAAACCCAGAGGCTCTTTGTATCCTCATTTTACTGATGAGGAAATCAAACCTCAGAGAAACTGAGTGATATATCTCAGGCTATAAGTGACAAAGGCTGGCACTCAAATGGTTACTTGGTAAGAAAGCCTATTCTCCACCTTTCAGTACACTGAGCAGGTAGCGTGTGTTTTCAGAAGTCATAGAATGCCCTGTAATGTACTCCAGACCGTCCCTTGGTTTGGTAATGCACAAAAAGCTGTATTGGGTCCCATCTCCCAGAAGGCCTTCACAACCACAGCTAATAGGGAGGAGAAAACTGCAATGGGAGTTCCTAAACTGAAACAAATGGAAACCTCCACACCACAAGCTTTCCCCTCACAAGCAGCATCCCACTTGTGAGTGGGTTAAGTGGACCAGTTATTCTCAGCTTCAAAAACCCCTTCTTGTGTACCAAGTTACAAGACTTGAGGTCTCATAATTACTATAGTCGTAAATTTCTCTTCAATTCTATGGCTATCATCCTCCTTCACATCAGATGATGAACGACTGAATCCTAATTCATCCAGTCTGTATTTAATGAGTGCCTACAACATGTCAGGCTCTGCGGTAGGTACCATGAAGATTCAATGAGTTAGCATTTGTCATGGAAAACCTGCAGTCTTACAGATGGAGCACACTTCAGTCAAATAATTATAACAAGAGGCAGAAAATGAGGGTTGTTTGTCAAACCTTGCTTTGTTTCTTAGAATAGATTTTATTGACACTCCATGAAATCTGGGGAAAGAACTAGAATAGAAATTTTTAATGCCACTGAAGCTAATTTCTCTTGAAACTACCTCCGTTCCACAGCTTAGCAAATCACATCTTTTTCAGGTGGCAACATTACAGAAAGCTTCATATTGGTATTTAAATCATTCTTTCACAAACCATTTTAGAGGAATAGAAAAGCATGTAAGAAGGAGTATGTTTCCATGTGAGAATACTACTTAAACCCAAGTCCTTTGATTTTTCTTTTTTAAATCAAATGCTGATGCATAATTCATTAGGAAAGTCTTTATAATGGCAGAAATGGGAGAGCTAGTGAACAATTTACAAAATACACAAAGGAAAAAAAAACCTTATATTTCCTCCAGCAGCAATCCAGCAAGAATGAAAACTGCCACAGAATGTGTCAGAAAAAGCAGTAATGATCTCAGAGAACCCAGTTTCTAAACTTCAATCTGTGGATAACCAGACAGATCTGGGTAGGTCATTACCATCTTGAGACCTCAATTTCTTCTACAAAGTGAGGTTAAAACTTCTTGGCCTATTTACACCACATAGTTCTCATGAGCAGTCAAACACAATAGTGGATGGGAAAGCACTTTGAAAAAAAATTACCTCCTACATAAATGGTCACACGTATCATCACAGAAATCTCAGAAATGTAGTCAGAGCAAGGCACTGACTTTTCCATAAGTCTTTAAATAGCTTGCATATTTTAATCTCTATTTCTGTCTTCTCTCACCAAAATTAACTTGGATTTTTTTTTTCAAGGAGTTTGCTGAAATCAATCAGTTGTCCTCTTAACTATTTTTAGAAACTACCTCATCATCAACTGTTGGATGCAAAGAGTCATTTTTGGACAATAGGTTCATCACATAATTGTGAACATGGTCCCTATTCAGTAGTAAACTATAATAAAGAAGTCATTTCTCAGTTCTTTAAATGTTAACACTGAAAGTACCAAAACAGAATTTTTGGAATTCAGAAAAAAAAAAAAAAAACAGAAAATAAAAAACACAATTCAAGCTATTATGAGGACAAAAGCAAACAGAAATCTTTTTTTTACTTTCAAAACCCTTGGTTTAAACGCTGATGTTTTCTGGTCCAGATGAAAACTGAACAAGCCTGAGTTTCATCTCTTACTGGGTGGCATCCACTGCTGATGCCCCCCAGCAGCTGCCATTTACAGAAAGCATGGGAAACAAGGAAGAAAAAGGCTCTTCTGAACAGTAACTTTTATTTACCAGAAACTGGAGTGGGGGAGGAGAGATTTTTAGCTATTTACTGGAAGGTACACAGATTAAACCCAATGACTTGTGTGTCCTTTCAAATTACTTCCATTTAGAAAACCTCTCATTAAATGTAATCTAATTTAAATGCGTATCGGAACCACTTATATTTGTAACTCTCTCTTGATGAGCAATTAGTTCTATTCTTGCTTTCCTTTCCTCATCTACTTACAGCTAAAAAACAGTAGAGGTGAGAAACTTTTATTAAATCATCTTTTGCTGAGTTTCCTAGATCCAAATAAATCTTTCTCCCCATCCAACCCTCACTTCAGCCATTAGGAACTGGACAAGATAAATAATACAAAAATTGGATTTTTGCTCTAATTAAATGAAAAGGAAACATAAAAACATGCTCAGCAGCACTAGTCATCAAGAAAAGATAAGTCAAACCCACAACAAGATAACCATTACATACCCTCTACAATGACAAGAATGAAAAAGACGGTAACAGGTGCTGATGAGGATGTGGAGAAAATGAAACACGGACTACTAGCGGGAGGGTAAAGTAATGAGACCACTTCGGAAAATAGTCTAGCAGTTCCTCAACTGGTTAAACATAGAGTTATCACATTACCAGCAACTCTACTCCTAGGAAAATGTCTAAAACAACTGAAAATCGGTTTTCAAACAGAAGCTGTTAAAGGCAAGTTCACAGAAGCACTACTCATGATAACCAAAAGGCAGAAACAATCCAACAGTACACCAACTGATGTGCTGCTAAATACATTTGGTGCATCCACACGATGGAATCCACGGTGAACTACAGGTGGCCGTAAAAGAGGAACCAAGTACTGGTGCATGCGACAACATGTTAAACCCTGAAAATATTTCGCTAAGAAGTCAGCCACAGAAGCTTACCTATTATGTGATTCCATTTATATAACTAATCCAGAACTGGCAAATCTATATAACAAAGATTAATGGTTGCATAGGACAAGGACGGAGGAGCCTGGAAGGCTGCTGTCCAAGGGGTCGCTGAGGGTCGGACACAACTGAGCGACTTCATTTTCACTTTTCACTTTCCTGCATTGGAGAAGGACATGGCAACCCACTCCAGTGTTCTTGCCTGGAGAATCCCAGGGACAGGGGAGCCTGGTGGGCTGCCGTCTATGGGGTCACACAGAGTCGGACGTGACTGAAGCAACTTAGCAGCAGCAGCAGGACAAAGAAGGATGAAGGCATAGAGGTGACAGGAATTTCTTTTTGAAGGGATTAAAGCATTTTAGCCACTGTGGTAACTGTTGCACGATCTGTGAATGTACTAAAAACCCTAGGCATATACCCAAGAAAATGAACTCAGGATCTCAAAGAGATGTCTGTATTCCCATGTTCACTGCAGCATTATTCACAAAAGCCAAAATATGGACACAAATCAAATGCCCTGCCACAAATGAATGTGTAAAGGAAAATAGATATGCCTATATAAAATGAAACATTATTCAGCCATGAGAAAGGAGGAGACCCTGTTTTTCATGGTGGCATGGATAGACCTTGAGAATATTATGCTAATCAAATAAGCCAGATTGAGAAAACAAATACTAAACGATCTTGCTTTTATTGGAATCTAAAAATAAGGAAAAAAATCAAACCACCAAAACAGGAAGTAGAATAGTGGTTACCAGGGGTCACGGTAGTGGGGAAAGTGGGGAGATACTGGATAAATGGTACAAAGCTGCAGTTATGCAGGACAAGCAAGTGCGGATAACAAAGCACAGGCCTGACAACTGTCCTTAATACTGTACTGAACACTGGAAACATGCTGAGAGTAGAGTTCAAATGCCCTCATCACACATAATAATGGTAATTAGAGGAGATACATTAGTGGGCTTGACAACAGTAATCATTTCACTAGGTATATGTACACCTAGTCATATTATACACCTAAAATATACACAATTTTTACTAAAAATAAATAAATGGAATTTCTCTATAGCACGGAGAACTCTACTCAATACCCTATTATGGCCTATCTGGGAAAAGAATCTAACAAAGAGCAGATATAGGTATGTGTATAACAGATTTGCTTCGCTGTACACCTGAAACTAATGCAACACTGTCAATCAATTATACCCCAATACAACTTTCTTTTAATTTTTAAAATATAAATGTAAAAATACTTAAATTGTACAACTGAATCCAGCTTGTGCTTCATCCAGCCAGGTTTAAATTGTACAATTAAAATGGGTGAACTGTATGAAATGTGAGTTATATCTCAATAAAGCTATTGTCAAAAGAGAAAAAATGAAGGAAGAGCACAAAGTATACAATTTTAGAGATCAAATAATCATTATACTTCAAAATTCAAATCTCTTTAACTGTAAAAATTTCATCATAAAAATCTTTTCAACAAACAAAAAATAATAAAAATTACCATTTATCCGGCATACATTTGTAGGAACCTTACAAAAGTCATCTCAAACTTTCTTAACATTCAGATGTTACTATTTCCATAAGAATATGAGTTAAATGAGAATCTAAGAGAAAGCATAAGTTGTGGTCACACAGTTGGAAAACCAATGGCACCAGAATATGTACCCAAGGTTAGCTGACACCAAAACTGTGTTCTTTCTCATATGTTATGAGATCCTGATTAAAGGAGACAGAATCATGTTTTCCCTATCAGACCCAAAGAAAATTACTACATAAATAATTTAGGTATAAAGAAGGAAAAGGCATTAACCCAGCAACTGTTGCATATTGCCACCCTGCTTCTTTAACTTATATGCAGAGCACATCATGTGAAATGCCAGGCTGGATGAAGCACAAGCTGGATTTAAGACTGCCGATATCAATAACCTCAGATATCAATAACCTCAGATATGCAGAAACATGGAGAAATATCAATAACCTCAGATATGCAGATGATACCACCCTTATAGCAGAAAGTGAAGATGAACTAAAAAGGCTTTTTTAAATTTTCTTCTTTTTTATATTTTTATTTTATTTTATTTCTACTTTACAATACTGTATTGGTTTTGCCATACATTGACATGAGTCCACCACAGGTGTACATGAGTTCCCAATCCTGAACCCGCCTCCCACACCCTGCCCATATCATCTCTCTGGGTCATCCCAGTGCACCAGCCCCAAGCATCCTGTATCCTGTATGGAACCTAGACTGGTGATTGGTTTCTTACATGATAGTATACATGTTTCAATGCCATTCTCCCAAATCATCCCACCCTCTCCCTCTCCCACAGAATCCAAAAGTCTGTTCTATACATCTGTGTCTCTTTTGCTGTCTCGCATACAGGGTTATCATTACCATCTTTCTAAATTCCATATATATGTGTTAGTATACTGTATTGGTGTTTTTCTTTCTGGCTTACTTCACTCTGTATAATCAGCTCCAGTTTCATCCACCTCATTAGAACTGATTCAGATGTATTCTTTTTAATGGCTGAATAATACTCCATCGTGTAGATGTACCACTGCTTTCTTATCCATTCATCTGCTGATGGACATCTAGGTTGCTTCCATGAACTGGCTATTATAAACAGTGCTGTGATGAACATCGGGGTACATGTGTCTCTTTCAATTCTGGTTTCCTCAGTATGTATGCCCAACAGTGGAATTGCTGGGTCATAAGGCAGTTCTATTTCCAGTTTTTTAAGGAATCTCTACACTGCTCTCCATAGTGGTTGTACTAGTTTGCATTCCCACCAACAGTGTAAGAGGGTTCCTTTCCTCCACACCTTCTCCAGCATTTATTGCTTGTAGACTTCTGGATCACAGCCATTCTGATTGATGTGAAATGGTACCTCATTGTGGTCTTGATTTGCATTTCTCTGATAATGAGTGATGTTGAGCATCTTTTCATGTGTTTGTTAGCCATCCGTATGTCTTCTTTGGAGAAATGTCTATTTAGTTCTTTGGCCCATTTTTTGATTGGGTCGTTTATTTTTCTGGAATTGAGCTGCATAAGTTGCTTGTATATTTTTGAGATTAGTTGTTTGTCAGTTGCTTCATTTGCTATTATTTTTCTCCCATTCTGAAGGCTATCTTTTCACCTTGCTTATAGTTTCCTTTGTTGTGCAGAAGCTTTTAATTTTAATTAGACCCCATTTGTTTATTTTTGCTTTTATCTCCAGCATTCTGGGAGGTGGCTCATAGAGGATCCTGCTGTGATTTATGTTGGAGAGTGTTTTGCCTATGTTCTCCTCTAGGAGTTTTATAGTTTCTGGTCTTACATTTAGATCTTTAATCCATTTTGAGTTTATTTTTGTGTACAGTGTTAGAAAGTGTTCTAGTTTCATTCTTTTACAAGTGGTTGACCAGTTTTCCCAGCACCACTTGTTAAAGAGATTGTCTTTACTCCATTGTATATTCTTGCCTCCTTTGTAAAGATAAGGTGTCTATAGGTGTGTGGATTTATCTCTGGGCTTTCTATTTTGTTCCATTGATCTATATTTCTGTCTTTGTGCCAGTACCATACTGTCTTGATGACTGTGGCTTTGTAGTAGAGCCTGAGGTCAGGCAGGTTGATTCCTCCAGTTCCATTCTTCTTTCTCAAGATTGCTTTGGCTATTCGAGGTTTTTTGCATTTCCATACAAATTGTGAAATTATTTGTTCTAGCTCTGTGAAAAATACCACTGGTAGCTAGATAGGGATTGCATTGAATCTGTAGATTGCTTTGGGTAGTATACTCATTTTCACTATATTGATTCTTCCAATCCATGAACACGGTATATTTCTCCATCTATTAGTGTCCTCTTTGATTTCTTTCATCAGTGTTTTATAGTTTTCTATATATAGGTCTTTAGTTTCTTTAGGTAGATATATTCCTAAGTATTTTATTCTTTTCGTTGCAATGGTGAATGGAATTGTTTCCTTAATTTCTTTTTCTACTTTCTCATTATTCGTGTATAGGAACGCAAGGGATTTCTGTGTGATTTTATATCCTGAAACTTTACTATATTCATTGATTAGCTCTAGTGATTTTCTGGTGGAGTCTTTAGGGTTTTCTATGTAGAGGTAAAACTCTCACTGTTTGCATATGACATGATCCTCTACATAAAGAGGTTCTTGATGAAGGTGAAAGAAGAGAGTGAAAGTGTAGGTTTAAAATTCAGCATTCAAAAATGAACATCATGGCATCTAGTCCCATCACTTCATGGCAAACAGATGGAGAAACAATGGAAACAGTGACAGACTTTATTTTCTTGGGTTCCAAAATCACTGCAGATGGTGACTGCAACCACAAAATTAAAAGACACTTGCTTCTTGGAAGAAAAGCTATGATAAACCTAGACAGCATATTAAAAAGAAGAGCCATTACTTTGCTGATAAAGGTCCAAAGAGTCAAAACTATGGTTTTTCCAGTAGTCATGTATGGATGTGAGAGCTGGACCATAAAGAAAGCTGAATGCCAAAGAATTCATGCTTTTCAACTGTGGTGTTGGAGAAGACTCTTGAGAGTCCCTTGGACAGCAAGGAGATCAAACCAGTCCATCCTAAAGGAAATCTATCCTAAATATTCATTAGAAGGACTGATGCTGAAATTGAAGCTCCAATACTTTGGCCACCTGATGCGAAGAGCAGACTCACTAGAAAAGACCCTGGTGCTGGGAAAGACTGAAGGCAGGAGAAGGGGACAACAGAGGATGAGATGGTTGGATGGCATCACTGACTCAATGGACGTGAGTCTGAGCAAAGCTCTGGAAGATGGTGAAGGACACTGGCATGCCACAGTCTATGGGGTGGCAAAGAGTCAGACACAACTGAGCGACTGAACAACAACAACAACAGACCTGCTCAAAACTTCCTATTTCCAATTTCCTATGAAAGGTTAAATCTCTGTAAACATAAAGGAAAACACATCAAAACTAATGATAAATAGATCTCTATACATAGTCACTGAATCAAATGAAATTGCTGAACTTGACCACTGATATGGTTTATCCTACACTTAAGAATTACATATTTTCTGACTTAATATAAAGTTCAGACTTTATATTCAAACTGTTGGCCAACTCTTGATCTTCACTGTGTTACAAGAGCTCCAGCACCAGAGCCCAGGGACCAGGGTTCTAATCCAACACGGTGGCTTAGTAGACTTATGATTGAGCAAAGTATGCCCAAGGTTTCCCACTGTGAAACCTGTGAATTAAAACTCCTGCCTGGATTTATGGGTGTATTGCTGGGATATACTGGAAAAACTCAGATTTCACAGATTAAAAAGCAGTGCCACATGTAAGGAATGTTAGTTTCTATCTCGCTTTGCTTTGCAACTTCAAGTGTACTCTGCAGCATTAAGAGGAGAAGCTTTTTTGGTTTTTAATTGGATTAGATGAAGTTTGAAATATAACTCCACAATAACCTATTTTGTGTCCTCGGGGATGCTGCCTAACACTGTTCCTTAAATTGTCTCATCTATAAAACCGGTAATGAGGGGGCAGCCACTCTTTTGCTCCTGCTAATTGGTTCCATGCAGGAATATGAGCCCACGGTTGTCAAATTCTTAATTTTCCTTTAAAATTAAGAAAGCTGTAAATATGAACCAGGGAGTAGGGTGTTCTAATTTTTACAGGCTGGCTACCTACTCATTTTTGTTTTGTTCTATTTTCCTTCGCTTTTTATTTTTTTGTAACACAATTCAGAATAAACAAAAAACTAGGCTGCCAATTTACAACTTCAAAAATTTACAAAATGCCTGATACACTGTCAGTGCCAAACAATTTCCTGAATGAATGCCCTCTGGATAATTAATAGAAAATTTCAAAGTGTTTTGTGACGTTCAATTCCTCCTTTCGATTTGCCAATTGTTTCCAATTTTTTGAAGAGCTTATTTTTATTTGCTCAATTTAAGTGCCTAAAATAAGCCTCTTAAAGTACACAATATAAAAATTACCCTTCACCTATTTCTCTTACTAGTAAAATCAGCAGATAATAAATTTGTCTTGGGAGCAGGTTCACAATGTGGTAAAGAATTTTAGCACTGAATTGCTTGAAGGTCCTCAACTTCCTGGCACACCAGGGAAGAGGTGATAAATTTCTCACGGATATGAACATCCCAATATTCTAAATCACCCTCTCATCTTCCACCCTTAGACTTGTGATGCTTTATACATGAAGATGTTTATTTCTCTATAAATTGTGTAAAGAATGCTTGTATATAAGAACCAGAAAAGGCTCATTTCAATAACTAAGTCTTGGTTTTATGTACCAACCTCCTTATTTTCTACATAATGAATGGTGTATCATAAGGTACTATTGGACATAGCCTTAAAGACATTCTACTTGATTTGGTGATAAATCCAGGCACCTGACATATGTCGGCTCCCACTTTTAATTGGCACTCACAGAAACAATTTACCAAATATTCCAAAGCACTCAAATGTGAATGAACCACTAACATCTGACAAAGTGAAAGTGAAAGTGTCAGTCGCTCAGTTAGTTGCCTCTGACTCTGTGCGACCCCATGGACTGTAGCCCGCCAGGCTCCTTTGTCCACGGGATTCTCCAGGCAAGAATACTGGAGTGGTTACCATGTCCTTCTCCAGGGGATCTTTCCACACCTGGGACTGAACCCAGGTCCCCTACATTGGCAGGCAGGGTCTACCACGAGCACCACCTGGGAAGCCCCACTTGACAAGTGTCCACTAATTCTGATAAAAGCACCATGGTCATTTTTAATTCTACCAACAATTTGTGTCATTTTCGGATGGCACAAATAAGAATAGATGAATTAAAGTAAAAACTTTTTCCTCAGAACACAATATTTACATTTCATGTCATAAAATATAATGAAAAATGGGCATTTTGCCCAAAAATGTACCAGATTTGCCAAAGATTTACCAGAAAAGTCTGCTGCATTCAAAATCAGATTCATTTGACCAAAAAAAAAAAAAAGAAAAATGATTTACATACCAAGTTTTCCAAAAGAAATAAAGTAAAAGAACCAAAACAGCTATTGTGCCTCTTGTATTCAATCATACATAATATTAGATAATTTAAGTTTCACTATTTCATAATGACAAAAATAAAATGAAATGATGATCATGTGACAGGATTTGGAAGCTAGTGAGAGTGGGAGAGAGAAGGAAGTATTGCTTTTTTGGGTCATTATCTGGCTTCTGGAGGTTATCTTTGCCAATACAGTCACAGGGAACCCTTTTCATTGACTGTAACAAATTGTGAACTCTCTAACCAAGGTTGTACCCTACTTATAATCAAATCCCACGAACCAAGAAATAAACCAAGAGCCATAAACAGAGAAGGAATTCTATAAAGATTCCTTCCTGGTCTGTGTAAGGGAAGACTCAGAGGCCCACTGAGTCATTTATAATATTAATTTTAGACTACCAGTTATGAGAATGCTTTGTCGTCTTCTTCTTTTTTTTTTTCCTTTGAATTTCTAGTCCCTCACACAGTTCCTGAATATAGAAGGAGGGAGTGAGCAAATGAGAACCTGAGGGAGCAGGAGCAAGTTTAGTCACCTAGCTGCTGCTGCTGCTGCTGCTGCTAAGTTGCTTCAGTCATGTCTGACTCTGTGAAACTCCACAAACGGCAGCCCACCAGGCTCCCCGGTCCCTGGGATTCTCCAGGCAAGAACACTGGAGTGGGTTGCCATTTCCTTCTTCAATGCATGAAAGTGAAAAGTGAAAGTGCTCAGTCGTGTCCGACTCTTAGCAACCCCATGGACTGCAGCCTACCAGGCTCCTCCGTCCATGGGATTCTCCAGGCAAGAAAACACTTTTCTTACAACTTTATTGAGTTTTACTTTACACCACAAGATTCAGCCATGTCAAGTGTACAATTCAATGATTTTTAGAAAATTTACTTAGTAGGGCATCACAATAAATCACTTTTAGAATATTTTCACAGCCTTATTAAGATCGCTGATGTTTATTTGCATTAATTCCATGCTCACTCCCAGGAAACCAGTACCTTACTTTCTCTCTTCTACAGACATTTGCCTTTTCTAGGCATTGTATATAGACGAAATCATATGCTAATATTCTATCACTTTCTAAATATGTAAAGTCACTTAACTTTGCTATGCCTTGTTTTCTTCACAATAATCATTCCTAACTTCGCAGAACTATTACAAGGAATAAATGGAATAATCCATGTAAAATGCTTAGAACTCTGCTGGCACACGTCAAGGACACAATACACTAACTGTAAAGTAGTTAATACCCAACTATAGTTTGCTTGTAACTCTACTAGTTTCTGTATCAGCGGAGAGCCTCAAATTCAACATGTCCAAAGATGAATTCTGTACTCTCCCTTTAAAACTGGTTTCCTTCTAAGTTTCATCATACAGAGGACATTCTGAGTATCCAACAAGTTATCAGAAACTTTCACAAATTGCTGTACTCTTTCTTACCCATTCTCACATCCAATCAGCCAGTTCTAGAGTCCTCCTTACCCCTAGAATTTGCCTTTCTCTTCAATCCCTTCAGTTCAGTTCAGTTCAGTTCAGTCACTCAATCGTGTCCAACTCTTTGCAACCCCATGAATTGTAGCACACCAGGCCTCCCTGTCCATCACCAACTCCCGGAGTTCACTCAGATTCACATCCATCGGGTCAGTGATGCCATCCAGCCATCTCATCCTCTGTCGTCCCCTTCTCTTCCTGCCCTCAATCCCTCCCAGAATCAGAGTCTTTTCCAATGAGTCAACACTTAGCTTCAGTTAAAACTCTCATTCTTTTTGCCTATCTGTCCTCTCTACCTTCAACAGGGTTCTCCTCCAATTTATTTCACTTCTGTTGGACAATTCTCTCTTAAAATCCAAATCTGATCATTTCTTTCTCCTTCCAGGGCCACCTTAATTTTGCTCCTTACCTTGGTACCCAGGCCTCATGACGAACTGATTTCTACCTACTTCTGTATTTCAGTTCCTGGCCAGTCTCCTAAATACACCCTTGGTACCTGTCGTTCTGAACAACCTGCTGTTTTTCAATGCGTGAGCCAGTCTTAGTACTTCAGGCAAGCCAATCAGTTCATAGCACCCCTAAGATGGCCATCTGCCTTTCCTAAAGCTCAGCTCAAGTAGCACTTTGTTTATCAAATCCCCAGGCATGAGTTACCACCAAGCATGATTGGGAGGCAACTTCTCTGTCCAGAGCTGAATGAGGTCATAGTCAAAAAGGAGCTCTCACAGTGCCAGGAACTCGATGAAGTGGCTCTTCTTGAGCCCAAGAGCGACATCACTTAACCTCTGTGGAGGGTGGAGGTGGGAAAGCATGGAGGAGGGAGGGCGGTGTAGAGGTATGAAGCATAAGCAGAGAGAGGAAACAGGAACTGGAAAGAGAGAGAGGATATGAAAGAATCGGAAGGGAGGAGGGAAAATTGGAAGATAATAAAGTAAAAGCTGCTCACTGAGGACAAAGGATATCGGAGGAGAAAGAGGAAGAAGGGGTCAGGCCCACATCTCTGAGGGGAAGCTTTTCTTTTAGGTATGAGACTTTCATAACAATGGGAACCCTTTCTTTTCCTCCTACCTGTGATGATAATCATACTGCTTTTCTTGCTATTTTTCTGATTCTGAAACATCACCACTCACAGTGATTCTAGCTCTAAAGTGGAAGGAAAATTTACACACTTCCATCTGTTGGAGACAACATTTCATTTCCTTTCTAAAGCATTCTCCACATTTACTGTCAATCAACCAAGAGTTACTTTTCAGGTTCTCCATCTGTTTTCATTTTTTTTCTTTTCTTTCATCAGAATCCATGGAAAACTAGACTTATTTCAATACGCCATAAACATCAAGGATATTTGGGTGAAAGATTCAACAGTTAAAAGAGGTATTAAAAGATTATCCATATCAGCAGTTTCCAGTATTTTCTCCACAGACCCCTTTAAGCATATCCACCTGCATTCGACCCAAAGCCTGCTATCTAACAGCTTCAATGTCTAACTCTGTCTTTTCACAATGTATTTTCCAACTAATTATTAATCAAAAGTCAAGGCTAACAGTTAGATTTTCTGACTAATATAAGCTACTCAGTGCTAAGATCCCTGAATTTATAAAATTATTAATCAAATCCCAAGACAGAAACAAAATGTCAACATTTTGTTAGCCTATATAATCCTATATTGGTTCACTATAGCCTGGGGGTTTTAATGGAAGTTGGTGGTGGATTCTGATGATGAATCAGATGGACAAAGGGTTCCATGATACAGAAAAATCTGATTTGAAAGCAAAATTCATTCAAATACGACTCTGTATGCTCTGCAGTAACAAGGTGGGGTATGACAAAGTAAGTACGCCTTTGAGTAAATTGTGTAATCTCACAGTTACTGTGAAAAAAAAACAAGATTCAATTTAGATCTCCAGAACTCTCATGTATACCAATGGTTTCATAGAGGGAATCAGGCAGTTGAGCTCCGACATGTGAGTTCAAATCTGATTCATCATTTAATGGCCAATGACCTCAGGCAAGTTACTTAACTTCACAGAGCCTGTTTCCATGTTCATAATAACTACGTTATTGAGTTGAAAGGATTAACTGCAATGAAATATGTAAAGAACTTACTATGATATTTTGCATATAATTTAACAACTTAAAAGATATAATAATCTACTTCATGGCTACATATTTTTATGGAGTTTCTCAAATACTGTCAATATTCCATATAGCTGTACCATTCTCTAAAACTTCATCATTGCCAGTATGATGCCATTTTTCACATAACCCTCAAAATCAGAGCCTACTTTCCTCTCAAACAAATGGATGGTACCAGAAGACTTGAAGCTAGCAGCTGCAGTAACACAGCCTCAACCCTAGTTTCCATCTTCAGACTATTGATAAGTCCACCTTTGAACTCCACATTAAGCCACATTACCCACTCTTGCCCTCATTATCTGCTAGGCCAAGAATCATCATTGCAGGCAGATTTTTTTTTTTCCATCTACCATTATCCATGCTGAGGATACACGCAAAACTCTGCAGTCACAGTTTTGAGGTTTCCATCCTAACAATCTGATATTTCCTCTATAAATCCACATGATTCACCATTTGCATGCCATTCCACTAACAGAGTACCTAAAGGACTAGACAGAAAATTAAAGTGTAAGAAGCTGAATTGGATTTCATGCTCATAACAACCCTATGAAAGCAGGAATTACTGTCCTCTCCATAAAAGAGCAAACCCAGGTTCAGACAAGTCACTGACTTGCCCACTGTCACACTGCTAGAGAGGAAAAAATTGAAGAATAAACTCCAGGATTCCTATTAGTCAATGATCCATCATAGTTGATTTTTATTCTATTAACAAGAAATAATGAGCCCATTTTCTCAAGTTTTTATTTCCCTGGAGAATTAACATACACAACTTCTAAATATTTCCCTTTGTAATGCATTATTCAGGTATCATGTTCATAATGATCATGATTCATTCAAATCTTGATTTAAGAACACAATAGGTAGGCTGGAAATGACTTGAGATGGAAATATTGGGCTGCCCAGAAGAAAAAGAAGCATCCTACAAAAGCAAGAATCCCAGCCAAGAAAACAAAAAGAACCCAAGCTTTAACAGCTGGAACAAAAGAGGAGCAACTAAAAGGGAAACTATAATGTATTGAATACTTTGAACTTCATGGGAGAGAACAGGGTGCCCATGTTGGAAGTCACACACCCCTTGACCATAGCTCAAAGTGATCAATGTGATTAGAGCAGAGCCAATAAGATGTTAGGTTCAGACGTGAACCCCTGCCAGAGGGAAACTATGTCTCAATTCATCACACAGCATCAAGCCAAACCCGTAAATCTGAAATGTGAATTGGGAGGGTAACTTCAATATAAACACTGATTTTATAGATATGATTTCAACAGTACACATTTTCCTATTACTTCCATAAAGTATTTCACTGATATCAAAATACCTCCCAGCCTTACATAATGTAAGTACTGCTTGGACACGTTCACAAATCACCAGATCTTTGGCTCAGAGCAACATTAGCAATTCACCACTTGCATATTGAAAAAACTACAGAATTACAATAGGCCTAGAACTGTTGCCAACAAATTTACTGCCTCTGTTGTTATTTGTAAATTGATTGTTTCTCCTCTAGCTTATGGCAAGTAGACAATTGCTAAAAACTTATATATATTACATATCTACTCATAAAATTGAACATTAGAATTGAACTTTCCCCAAACTCATACTATTATGATACCCTTTAAACAATATTACAATATGTGTTTGATTCAATGAGTTTCTTCCAGCTTAATTTTTAAAATTGATTTCACTAGCTCCAGATTAAAGCCTTCCTATCTAAATGTCTCCTTCCACAGAAACTGTTTACTACCTGGCATATCCATTAAGAATTTTTAATAGGCCCTTATTGAAAATCAAATGAATGGGTTTTTTGGTGGTGTTTTTAAGCAGAACTGGTAGCTTCTGGCTAAAATGTATTCCATGCATTTATCAGGCCTCTCAAGTTCATTTCACAGGCAAACATAATTAGTTAGTCTTCAAATTAACTACTGAAAATAATATCAAAGGCAGCATTTTCCACTCAGGAAGGATTAGTCTATTGTTTTAAATCTGCAAACCAAACTTTGAGAAACAAATTTTGAAAAGCCAGGTACAATCGCTTTGTAAAACTTATACTTCTCGCCTGGCAAGTTAACAAGACTTCCAGAAAGTGCAAGAATCAGATACAATCCTGCAGGAGGCAGTCCTGGTTTTGACATCTATTTTTCTACCTGAGGAAAACCACATCCAAACCACAACCATTGAACATGTGAGATTCTAAAAAAGTGTGGACGAAGGCAATCCAGTTCAAAGCAGAAACATACTGTGTTTTTCCTTGCCAATAAGGGGGAAAAAAAAAAAAAAAGAAACAGTGCATTACTGAACACATTTTATCGAGGGTGCCTCCTGGGAAGCCCAGAGAACAAAAAAGCATCAAGAGGAGGCTGTCAACAACCAAGTTGTGATGCAGAATCACTTCGCAGGTGTCAAAACCTCGATCACAGAAAATCAGGACTAGTGGGTGACCCCGTGAGAAAATAGACACCAGAAGAATACCAAACAGCTGCTTAGGGCTGAGCTCAAACCAGGCCTGAACCCAGGAGGAGGTCAAGCAAAACACTTGGAGAACATGGGTTGAAGCACAGCCTTTGAAACAGTGTAACAAAGCAGCAGACAGCTGGGCAACAACTGCTGGGAGACCCCAGCCTGCAGCTCCAGAGGCGGGGGGCCAGGCTCACAAACAGCTCCAGCAGCAACCCCCAGGCAGCTGCTCTCAGATGAAGCACAGGGTGCTTCCTGCAGGCCCAAAGGGAGAGCCAGACCACATGGCAGGGGATGGAGCACCAGCTCACAAAGATTCACTGTTGCCCTCAAAAGCCCCTGCTCACCAACACACTCGGGATCCAGAGACAAGTTAGGACAAAACCCATAAAGGACGGCCACCTAGTCCCTGACTGCTATTCTAGACACACCGGCTCTGGGTTTGCCAAGTTCTACCAAAAAATCACCTGCGAGGGCTCACTGTCATACTGGTCCCAGGGAAAAAGAAGTCAGTAACATTTTACATCTGTAAGTCTGACCTCTGAGCTTTCACTCCTAACCAAGTATATCTCAAACCTGTGTTTCCCATCAAATGTCAGGGGGCCCCTGAGAGGGCACAGATGTGCTCTTGAGGACCAGAAAGATCCTCAGGGCAAGAGTTTATTTCAGACTTTACAACCCCCAAGGTCCCCGTTGGAACTACTTAACTCTGCCATTGTAGACAGCAGCCAGAGACAGCAGGTCCACAGATAGATGTGGATATTTAAAAAGAAAAAAAAAAAAGGCTATAGGGTAGATCTGGCTAACAGGCTATAGTGTCCACTCCAACATTTGGATGATAATCCAAGGTACACACACACACACACACACACACACACACACGCACAGACATCCTATTTGAAAGTTCTACCTCATATATCTGACCACCTTATAATGCACATGACTTCTGAGACTGCATTTATGATCGAGCTGGAACCAAAGAGTACTACTCAAATGACCACAGGCATTAATAGACTGGAAGCGGACACCCTGGGCTGCATGGACACCTGCGGTCCGCCCCCTTCCCAGAATCGCTGTCCCTTCTAACAGATGCCCTCTTTCCTACACGTGGCATGGGCTAAGCAAACCTGTCTCCTCTTCAATCCAACACCTGTTTAGAGGTGCCTTCACCCTAAAGCTTGTCATTTAAGTCAGGAAAATGAGGGTTCCCCCCTTGCCAGGAGCACTTCTGGGAGAGCCTGGGACGGGACCTGAGGTTGCCACTGTCCACAGTGACCACCACGATGCCCAGACCAAGAGAAGGGGCGAGAAATAAAGCCCTCATGGCCTCCTCAGGGCACTACGTTCAGACAAGCAAGAGGCTCTGTAGTTCTTCAACTGGGTTTGGGGCACTTAAAATCGTATTACCAAAATGTACAACATGCTAGCAAAAATAAACGGCCGATGACAAGGTCTCAGCAGCAATTCAGAGCCGTGGTACAGGCAGGCCTGACTGCACGGCCCTCCCCACATCCACCTTGTAACCGCTGCTCTTGCTCACTAAGGAGACCCCGCAGATCCCGCCGCCTGTTCCCCGCAAACCGAGCTCGTGTCTATTCCTTATTTACCCACTTGTTCAAACGCAGAAACCCGAGAAGAGTCCCTCTCCTAAAACCCTCCACATTCGTCAACTTTTCTTCATCTTTTCCTAACATACTCAATTTTTTTTTTTTTTTAAACCTCTGTTCCTACCTTACTTTTAGGCCTCATCACTCCCAGGAACACAAATCCTCCAATATAATCCTATTACAGACATCTTTCTGGTCGCTCTGCTTCAGCGTTCACCCTGTTTCAGACAGTTCTCCAAATTTTATCAGGGGTCACAAGACCGTCAATGAGCTGGCTTTTGCCTCCCTTGCCAATTCATCTTTTTTTCCCTCCCGCTCCCTAACTTCTGCTCTAGCTTTGTGCCCTGCGATTTGGACACCATAACTTTCTCTTCCTGCATATCTTTCCCCTCCTCCTCCCCCCCCTCATATTTATTAAGTTATTTCTTATTCTTCAGGAATCAGTTCTCACAAGAGCTCCTTACCTACTCCCTCCTAGCCTGGGTCAAGTGCCCCTCTTAGGTACTTACCCACAATCATCAGCATGTCTTCCTGTTAGAGAAACATCTATTTACTTGGTCTCCCCTCTGGATTCTAAAATCCTTGAGATTATGGACTACATCTTCTTCAGAGTCTGTGCGCCTCCCCATATTAAACACAGTTCCTGACACAGTTAAGCACTTAGAAATGCTTGCTTAAAAAAACAGGAATGACAGGAGCTGAAAGCATCCCACACTGATGCTTTCTTGAGAGAGAGAACACTTCTATATAAGAATGACTTAACACTTTTAAATCAAAGGCCAATGTCTATTTGAGTGGATTTCCTGAATTTAAAATAAACCACATTCAAATCTTTCTCACAATCTTTGAATAGAATTACCATTTTTTATACTATAATTTGCACAAGTCAGGCTACTTAAATGGTAAACATACCTATACGTTTTCTTTCTTTCCATCACTTTTACTAACAACGGTTGTTTGCAGCCTCTGAGATAAGTGACCAGAAAACACAAAACAATTTACAATGTTATAAGTAAATATCTTTAAATCTTTTGATACAGGTGTAAGGAAATTATCTCCTTATTAGTTCTGTTGCTTGCTTACTTTCTATTCGTCGCTTTCTTTTTTTCTAAAACCAATGCAGATAGAAGTCAGCAGCAACTGATGTGATTTTCTTGGGAAAACATGCTTAAAATACAAATAATCTCCTTTAAGTGAAGGTAAAGTGATAATATTTCACAAATGAAATCACTCTTTAGCTTTCATTTACTCAAGATTAAGACAGAGAATACCATTCCAGTTTTCAATAAAGTTATAGCTATAAAGTGCTTCTTTGACCTCTTTCACCAATTTCAGTCGATTCTGGTAAATTCTTTCTGAACACACAAATAGCTTGCAGACATATACAAAAGATTTTTTCCAAATGCAGTAGGTAAGCAGCATACAAAGCATTGACTCTATTTTGATATAGAGTCCCAGTGATGCTCAAAGGAAAAACATTCGGGCTAAGTTCTGGCTTGCGTTTAAGTTTTTATTCAGGTTTAGAGAAAACTTTTAAAGTAAATAATGTTCTTTTCATAACTTAGGTTTTACAGAAAATGTTTGAACTTCTTTGTCAACCAGTTTTCACAAATAATGCTGACACAAAATAGAAGTCAAAATTTCAACTCTAGATTATTCTTAGCATTTACAACAATTTTAACTTTAAAATATCATTTATGGTCTACCTTAAATCTGAAGGTTGAGTATATGAATAAAGTCTCCAATTTAACATTAAATTTGCTAATTATTTCAGGCTTTAGTTAGAAAAATAAACGCAACCCTCTCCCAAAACAATAAATCCTCAGAATTCAAATTCCAAGTACACAAAGATAAACATCTGGGTACTTTTTATGATAACTGCCTTTTTCAAAAAAAAAAAAAATACAAATATGCTGCTGTCTTATAACACACACCCCAAATTCAGCATGCAATCAAAATCTGTCATAGAATTTAAGATACCAAAGAACCACTTTCCAACAAATGGAGTTGAATTCAGAGGATTCCATTCTAACCTGTCTTGATTTAACCTCAAGAAGCTGACAATCATTTGCTGCCCTGGTTCCAATCTACAGAAGTACTCAATCAAAATGACCCATCTTCCATTGCAGTGCCTCTGTCTCCCATCCTGATTTCTCCATAATGATCCCTCCTCTAAATCATAAGAGGAAAACATTGTATCATAAACAAGAAAGGGGCAAAATCCTCTTCAAGTCACCTCCTCCCAATTTCACCAAAATTCATTTATTTATTCATCAAATCTAAGCTTCTCCTTCATAGTAGATAACCCCTCTTCCCATCCAATCCCTCACCCTGGAGAAATCTGGGTGTTGGACTTTTCTTTAGCCTTAGAAATCAACTGCTGAGGCATGTTTAATAAGGTCCTGAATTATTGGCTTCTTGTACTCATTTAAATTACTCCCAGAGAGTTGAGAGCCATCGTGCAGAAACCATTTGTCGTTTCCCTTTAATAAATTAAAACAGTACGACAAAAATGGTTTTAACCCATCAGTAACAGAATCTGGTTTATTAAAATACTGGGTGAATTTTCACCTGAATATTCTAAAAATGTTCCAAGGAACAGATGTGCATTAGAGAAAACTAGGCTGCTATCCAACAAGAAGGAAAAGTGCTCTCCTTTTTAAGAGTTTGCCACTTGCTGTTAGAATTTAGTTATCAATAGGAACAGAGTAAACATTCCAACTGAGAAGAAGGTAACACATAAGAATGAAAATGATGATTATGGCTGAGGTAAAAACATCTTCGGTTCATATGGTTGGTGGTATTAGTGCCTAATTTTCCACTGTATACACAGCAAAATGCACAATGTTTTACTGAAAACATTATCAATGGCCCCCCAGTGGCCAATTTCAGATTTATTTTTTAGACAAATGGACCCAAATCCCAAACCCTAAAATTGTGGCCTGCTTTAAGCTGGGAGGAACCTTGGAAAATCATTAGAGCCACACCTAGACTTTAAAGAGGAAATCGTCTAATCAGTTCCATAAACCTTCACCATCCTAAGCTTACTTGCACTTTGAGAAGGAAAGTATTTCTTGTTTGGAGGGGACGAGGGCAGGAAGCAGGGAAGGAAGCCAGAAATGTTAGTGTCAAGTGATAAGTAAACATGTGAAAGATCTATTGAATCGAAAGGGAGATCAATATTCTTAAAGGCAGAACTACTGTAAATAAATTAATATGAGTCATAGGTCCTGATCAAAGAGCAAGTCAGTGAGAGAGTAACAAGTTTCCCGGAAAAGGCTTCAAAGAACAGAGCTTCTATACCCGATAGATTCACTGTAAAATGAAAGATATATAAAAAGTAGTCCTGGGGTGTCCCCCGAGAGGGATGGGGTGTGGAGGGAGGTGGGAGGGGGATTCAGGATGGGGGGACACCTGTATACCCATGGTTGATTCATGTCAATGTATGGCGAAAACCACCACAATATTGTAAAGTAATTAGCCTCCAATTAAAATACATTAATTTTTTAAAAAGTATTCCTGGAATCTGGACTCTTAATTCAACGTAACATTTTGCAACAATATTCAAAATAACTTCATATTTTCATGAAGATTTTTTTCTCATTAATATTAATAAGGAATATCTTAATATTAAGATAAGTCTTTAAATAATGATTTTCCTTAAAAATCTAAGATATACATCAGAGAGCAAAACAACTCTTACAAGATGCTAAGAAATCATAATTTTCCATGTGCTCCTACACACAGTATCTATCATCTAATCTAAAGAAGAAAATTACTTTGCCGTGAAGATGTCAGGGAGACATCTGAATTCTGGTTTTTGTATATACTTTTTTTTAATTGATTGCCAATGAATTTTTTAAAATAATTTAATTCTATTGGAGTATAGTTTATTTACAAGGTTATATTAGTTTCAACAAAGTGAATTAGTATACAACAAAGTGAATCAGTTATACATGTAATTGAGTATATACCACAAACATTTTACTGGCAAAATCTGGTGTGTATACATATATCCATATGTGTGTGTATAATGGTTAAATTTCAAAATCATTTGTCCAAGCCTATCACCCAAAGTGAAAACTGAATTTTACAATTAGTAATTACTTAATATAGCTCACTGAATCCTCTCAGTGACACTAATTCTATCTGAAATACCAAGTGAAAAATTATCAGAAATAAGTTTAAATTTTGAATATTGGCTTTAAAGAAAAACTCCTAAATATTCTACAATATTTTTAGATGTTATTAAATAATTATCTTTAAGTATCAGCTATAGAATTAATGAATATTTTCTTGATTAAGAGAAGTACTTGTTAAGATCCTAGCACTGTACTTTATAAAACTTACTAAATTCTCCCAACAACACTATATAGTAGGTATTACTATCCTCATTCTATAGAAGAGGGAACAGAGGCTAGAAAAATTTTAGTAACAATCAAAATTACATAATTAGCAAGTAATAGTCCTGGGATTAGACCCCTAGGCTATCTGATTTCAAAATTCTTGTGGTCTCTCTTAATTTCTGCCACTCTGTTGCTTGGAAAGTTCTAAAAGAAAAAAAAAAATTTGTAATTAGTTACAAAATTGTATCACCAGGCTTAGATATTAGATGTCACCCTCCAGTACATGTGCTAAGCATACTTATTGGAAATTCTCAATACACCACTGATTAACACAAACACTTCAATGCAGGAAAAACGTCAGCTTATCTGACATATGTCTTTCCTAACCACTGGGCTGCCAGTACTGCTCTGACTCTGAACATACTCCCAAAAGAAAAAAGGTTTTATTGAACAGAGAGACCATGAGTACCCAGTAACAGTACGCCCTAGAAGCAGAACCAGAGTACCAAAGATTATTCACACCCGAGGCACTATAATTGGTCCTTTTACCTTGCAGAAGGAAAAAAAGTACCCAGATTGGACAGAATATCTATCCAAAAGAAGCACAGAGACCAGCAACATAGGGAAAGCAACAGAAAAGGAATCATTGCTATTCAGCTGCAAAGCTGTGTCGGACTCTGCGACCCCATGGACTACAACTACACTATACCAGGCTTCCCTGTCCCTCACCATCTCCCAGAGTTTGCTCAAACTCATGTCCATGGCATCGAAGATGCCATCCAGCCATCTCATCCTCTGTTGCCACCTTCTCCTCCCACCCTCAATCTTTCCCAGCATCAGAGTCTTTGCCAATGAGTTGGCTCTTCACATCAGGTGGCCAAACTATTGGAGAAAAGGTATGCTGCTGCTGCTGCTGCTAAGTCACTTCAGTCGTGTCCGACTCTGTGCGACCCCATAGACGGCAGCCCACCAGGCTCCCCAGTGCCTGGGATTCTCCAGGCAAGAACACTGGAGTGGGTTGCCATTTCCTTCTCCAAAGCATGAAAGTGCAAAGTGAAAGTGAAGGCACTCAGTTGTGTCCGACCCTCAGCGACCCCATGGACTGAAGCCTACCAGGCTCCTCCGCCCATGGGATTTTCCAGGCAAGAGTACTGGAGTGGGGTGCCATTGCCTTCTCCGGAGAAAAGGTATAGATGAGAACAAAACCTGCTTTCCATGGTGAGACCAGGGACAACTGATCAAAGGGTGAACAGAGATTAGAAGCAGAGACGGGGTGTGGCAGGGTGGGGGATCAGAAGCTGGGACAGCAGGAGTTCAACCACTGACTCCAAATGAAAAAGTGAGCAAGGACATGATGGAGAACACAGCTCTGTTTTCAGGTGAGAAGACAGTGAGCTGCCAACCACTCAGGGACAACCGAGTCATTCATCCTCTGGTCCAGCACCCTCTAACTGTATCTTCCTGCATCTCTTTAAACACACAGAAAACATTCATCAGACTATTTCATTTGATCTTCACTCTGTGGTTGGCAGTTGTTATCATTATTTGCACTTCCTGATCAATTAGAAGAGCACGTTTTAGAGGCTTAGCACCTCAAGTACTAGTTAATAAAGTGTTAATTCCGAGACTAAAATGCTACTCTCTTCTGTTGGCCTACTTTCTTTCAGCACTGTAGACAGAGTGCAGTATTTCAAAAAGAAAGAAATAATTATAACTTACTTTAGAATAAATTCTTTAAAACGATTTCTACTAAGTAGGCATGTAAACCTTCAGATATATAAGGAGTTCACCTATTCAGAAAAACTCCAAAGGTTAAGATATAGTGTACCAAGTTAAAAAAAAAAAAATCATAGGGGCCCAAGCATTTCTAACACATTTAAAAAGGTAGATATACCTTCATCCAGTAGTATCACTCAGTGCCTGAATATCATTAATAAATCTCTTTGCTATTTTCAGCTGCCTCATTGTCTATATTTTGCTGCCTGCCTGACATAGAGACTCTTCATGCAATGTAAGCCAAGTTTCCTTACAAGGGATTGCTCAATAAAAGTACCACTCATCAAGGCACTGACTACAGTCTCGTTTAGACATCAGTTTCTGGACAGCATCACTGATGCAATGAACATGAACTTGGGCAAGCTCCGGGAGATGGTGAGGGACAGGGAGGCCTGGCGTGCTGCAATCCATGGGGTCGCAAAGAACCAGACACGACTGGGCGACTGAACAACAACAAATCTGTTCAAGTCATAAGCCTAAGGCAACTGCCTATCAGTTTGTCAAAATCAGAACCCAACATCTGTCTCCACAGCAATGCTACAAAGAAGATGACATTTTAATACAAGACAGTGACAGATATTTCAGTAGAGATCATCTAGATTTTAGCAGGCTCTCTACATTTTCAAAATATATATAATATCTCAAATGCTTATGATCAATTTAAAGATGTCATGATTAAGCAAATATGAGAACAAAACAAAGAGATTAAATAAAAAGGCAAAACTCATATGCTTTTGAGATATAAAAGATTATGCTAAATCTTTTTTAATCCAGGAATTTAGGCAGTCTTTTCCAAATGTCTGTAAAACACACAAAGCTAACGTGTACATTACATGAATCAGCAGCACTGATCACACTTAAGAATGACAGAAATGCAGACTCTTAGACAGGAGCCAGGCAGAATCTGCATTTTCACAAGCCCAGGTGCTAAGCAGGTAGACTGAAGTTTGGAAAGCAATGATCTAGAAATAAATACATATACACATACATAGATGGAAAGAGATCCAACAAGAACCTCAGCTTGAAAATGTGCTTTTAAGAGAGGTATAAAGACCTTCATGTGGTTCAAAGAAACTGAAAATTTAAAAAGCATTTGAGAAGAATTTTTAAAAGATAATCATCCATATCAAAGGATGAAGGTGGGGTATGGAGGGGGAAGTAGTTATGAGAGAGGACCGGGTCTAAGCCCGCTTGCCTGCCACAGGCATCCTCAACGTCATACCAGGTCTGAACTTAAAAGCAGCTGCACAGACCTAAAGAACAGAAACACTGGGGGAGGAGGGAGGAAGGGTGAATTCGGAGATTGGGATTGACATACATAGGTCACCATGTGTAAAACAGACAGCTAGTGAGAGGCTGCTGTATAGCTTAGGGAGCTCAGCTCAGTGCTCTGTGATGACTGAGAGGGGTGGATGGGAGCAAGAAGGTCCACAAGGGAGGGGATATATGGATCCCCGGCTGCCGTCTATGGGGTCCCACAGAGTCGGATGTGACTGATGTGACTTAGCAGCAGCAGCAGCAGCTGACGCACTTCACTGTACAGCAGAAACTAACAAACTATTGTAAAGCAACTATATCCCAATTGTTTTTTTAAGTAGGTACTAGTCTCTGAAGCGACTTAGCAGCAGCAGCAGTCTCTCATAGAAATGGTTTACTTTATGTTGATGACATATTCATCAGTAACAGTGAAATTTCATTTTCTGTTCAACATGGAATACTATTAGCAAAAAATACTATTGTTTTTAAAAGAAAAATGCAAAGATTTTTAAAAATATAGAGGTGGAGGAAGCAACCTAAAAGACATCATTTCAATGGATATTTTAAATAGAAGATACCTATGGCAAACTACGGAGAAGGCAATGGCACCCCACTCCAGCACTCGTGCCTGGAAAATCCCATGGACGGAGGAGCCTGGTAGCCTGCGGTCCATGGGGTCGCTAAGAGTCGGACACGACTGAGCAACTTCACTTTCTTTTTTCACTTTCATGCATTGGAGAAGGCAATGGCAACCTACTCCAGCGCTCTTACCTGGAGAATCCCAGGGACAGCAGAGCCTGGTGGGCTGCCATCTATGGGTTTGCACAGAGTTGGACACAATTGAAGCAACTTAGCAGCAGCATGGCAAACTACAGTTGATAATTTCAGTCTGGACACTAAAGTCTTTATAACAGATTTCTTCTCAAATCTCAAATTCATTTTCTTTGGTTAAGTCAGTACATATCCCTATAAGAGTGGGTTCAAGTGTAAAACCTTATTTCTTTAACATAAATTCAATGATACAACAGCACCATTTTTTCCCTTTCAATAGAATAACAAGAATAACCTTCCTATTTTAAATGAGGTTTACCAAATGAAATCAGGTATACTAGTTTTTCACATCAGCTATAAGTAATTACCTCCCTCTAAAGGGCCTATTTCTGCAAATAAAAATGTCTTTTTGCCTGATTAAACTTCTTCATCATCGGAGAACTTTTCCTCTGCAAATTTGTAGTTGGGAAATTTGTCATTAGAAGCTTGCTTTGTCAAAATGAGCTCTTTTCAATTGTGCTTTGGGAAAGCAGTCCTGCAGTTAATTACTTGGAGGAGGAGAGAAACACCCTATTCTAAAAGAAGTACACTTGACAAAATATTTGGACCCAAGTATTCTACCTTAAGATATCTTTTACAATCCAAGGCAGGAGGCTCAGTATTTATAACACCTTTAAAAACCTGAAGATAGGAGGGCTGAGATGGACAAAAGATAGTGTAGAAAACAATGAGAAAGGTCCCCAAGGGGAACAGCACAGCTGTCAGCTTACCCCCCCTTTCCCAAATGGCTCTATAATGACAAGTGTCCCCTCCAAACTGTGAAAAGCAGTCAAGCCTAAAATGTAATCTCTACAGTCACCACCCAAGGCACCCCTGTGGAGGCCACAATTTGCAGGAATGTCACTTCAACATGCACTGATATTGTAAAGAGTCAGACTACTGACTTTTTAATCCAAAAGATATCCCAAAGAGAAAAGAAAGCATGGTAGATATGAGACAAGTCAGAAATTAACAAAGACAAGGTGTTTACTTACCCCCAAGTGTTTTCATTTATCTGCCTCGCTCAAAAACTACTTTTATGATCTTGGATTTATAATAAATACTGAATAACAATATGCATTATAATAATATTCTGAATATAGGCATATAACCCAGCTGAGAAAGCAAAGCGAAAACAAAAAACAAGGCTATGGCCTGCATCTTTTCAGTCCCTTTATAGAATACTTATAAGCAACTGAAAAAAAGAACACAAAATTCCAAAAGACCCAGCTGTAAAAATTTCACTAGCCTTATTCATCTTTCTTTAAAAAACAAAAACAAAAAAAAAAAGAAAGAAAGAAACACTGCATTTTGTAAAAAGCAAACTTGTGAACTGCATTTAAAATGAATACCCAAAGAATTCCAAATATGCAGGGTTCTATGGGCTGCCATTTTTTCCCACTGGATTTTTAAACAATGTTGAATCATGACTGTTTGAAATACTTCAGTGCCATCATTTAACAATGTTCAAAATGTCAAGAGCCATATTTTGCCCCAGTGGCCACTTTTCAGCAAATAACACATCCTTTGAAGTCAAAATACTCCTAAATGATGCCAAGTGAGAATTTCTAGGCTAGAACAGTCGAATTTTTCTACTTTTAAAGAAATCAATAATCCTTGGAATGACAAGTAGGAAAACAACACTTTCATCATCGAAAGTTGTGAATTTTTCAGTTTCAAATGTCAGTAAATTCCTTTACCCCACGGCAATATTTTTACACATTGTTTCCTAGTTAAACCATAATCATAAGCCTATAGTGAACTTTTTTTTTAACTTGATGCTCCTGAGGAATAATCACACATGGATCATAATAAATTCCACAGAAATAAAGGGCAATCATCCAAGACAAAGGGAAAGAAATACTTTATTTGGCCTCAACACCTACCACACAGCTGCTATTCCAAGGGCACTGATGTGTGTTTCATTTGACAAATATGTAATTTATCCAGTTTTCTTGACTAGAACTATATGCTGAGCCATGCTTCAGATCCGGCCTCACTCTGATATCACAAAATGCCCTGGCAAAGAAATCATAAAACAAAAGCTTAAACCAAATAATCAAAAGCAAATAGCATCTCCTCTGCGATGTTCTAAGGTACTTTTAAAACAAATACGTCAGCATCGCCCTCAAGCAATGGGATAAGTGTATACAGCCTTGGAATAAGTAAATGTATATAAAATTTCACTTATTTCCACAATAAAATGGAATCTAAAGGTGGAATTAGAATTTTCAATTCTATCTCTTTTCCAAATTAATCCTTTAGACATGAGCAAGTTCAAAATCTCTCTCCATCTCATCTCTAAAATAATCATTTCTAGTTACTCAAATTAACTGTATTTGATGAAATGCCCATAGGTAAGATAAACTACTTTTAAAACATGATAAAAACTTTTAATGTCGAATCTGGAAAATAAATCATTTCAGTGTTCCTACTTTCTTCAAATTTCTCCAGAGTAGATGGGCTTACTCAATTCTTTCCCACTTAACTATAAAGAAGAAAGGTCATGGATGAACCCAAAATGGTAATCCCAAAAAATCTCTAAAAGATTTAAACAAACAACTATACCTTTTATTCTAAGAAACCTTGAGTACCAGAGAAACTGACAAATACAATTGAAAAGTTAAATTGTCAGAGAGGAGAAGATCAATAGAAATTTGATAGTGCTGCATCTTGTTAGAATTAACTACCTGGAAAATACAGCCCAAATAATATCTGACACAAAAGTCTTCAATCCCTATGACTAGCCAGGCAAAATCCAGTTAATTCAAAGAGTTCAGCCGATGCAGACCTTCAAGGAAAACAACTGACATGGGCAACAGGAAGGAGCCATGTGGCAAAAGCATTCTAAAGCTTCCACGGGTACAAATAAGGTGCCAGTGAGCACTGAATCAAGAATAAATCCAGTTCAAACCATCTACCATGGATCCTCAGCACAGATGCTCTGGGAAAGAAGCCAACAGAAGCCCAGTGAAAGTTTAAAACGGTGAGTATCCATCAAAATAAATATGAGCCAATGCAATTGCAACTGTGCTAAAGGACAAGCTATCAGCATTTTTTTATGTCTATCATCAGACTCCCAGATTCAAACACTATACAAGCACCTGGAAAAGTACAGGAAAGGAAAGGACAGGCGGGTAGGGACGCTTACTGACAAGGGAAAACAGCTGTTGTTTGTCCCACGCACCATATACACGGGAAGCCCATGTCTAGTGGTGTTTATAATCAGTGAATTAATGAATGTAGCCCTTTATTGCTCAAAAACACGTACAGATCAAATCTTTAAAGAAACCATCAAGCGTTGTGCATAAGTCCACCTGTAATGATTCAAAATATTACGCCTTTCTCATCCCATGAAAAGCAGACGGATGTAGCTTCTGGGGATGGGCTCTCTACTCTTTTTCAGCTAGACTCTTAATGAAGACAGCTATTCATAGAGGGAAGGTCATTACATTCAGTAACCCACTTGTCCTTTCCATCAAGGCTGCCACACTCGTCAATTTTGTGAAGCCATTTAAGGAAGGACTCCAAGTTCATATAAGATTTAGCTTCCAACAGAGAATCAAAAACTTAAGAGATGAATATTAGTGTGTTAAAAGCATGTTGGGTGAGAATAATGAGGTTATAAGAAAGTAGGTTTGTCAGACACACATTTACCAGAGCACCTTAAGGGTAAACTTTGTCCTTTCCCAGTATTTTGAAGGTGCCGGGTTTAAACAAAACATACCCTTCACCTCTGATAAAGAGCTGCACCATCAAGGGCATTTTAAATAGGTGCTTTTAGCATGCTAAACAGCAACAAAGAGATTAGCAAGCCAAACTGCTCTTAACTCATGTTGGAATCCAAAAGGCTGAAGCTCTTTCAGAATTATAGCAGCAGGGAATTCAGTGTTACTACAGAGGTACATTAGCTTTGAAAAACTAAGTGCAGATGACAAGATGATGTAAACTGATAATATGCAATAATACAGGCAGCTCACCCCCCGCCTCTGCCAATACAGTACATTTATATGTGAAAGCAACTAAGAGACAGATGGCTGGCAAGAAATTTCCCTATGGCATTTGTGCGTGTCCGTTCAGTGCTTGTATTTGGGTCATTTGCTAGGATAAACCCCATGTGACAAGCTCAACAGAGGTAAGGCAAAGCAATCCATACAGGCTTCACTTAATTTTAATATACTGTTAAGAGATGTACTTGTTCAAACAGCAAAATGACTTTTTCCACATAGACGTGATTAAACAGTCAAAACTTAGCTAGAAAATAAAATGTCCTATAAAATATTTTATAAACTGTAAATTGTATCCACTGGCCTTTTTTTTTTTTTCAATACATTTTCAACTGGGAAAGAAATGAGAATGAAAAAACACTCTTGTACACACTGGCTTCTTCCAGTAAAGACCTGAAAAGACAACCTTAGATGCAAAGCAAACTTCTTTCTTATTTACTTTGATTTTATAGTAATTCTTTCTAAACATTCATTTACTAAATATCAGACACATCTTCAATGGTTGAACATACTACAATTTTAAGATAACAAACCCAGATTGGTCCAAGGCAAATTTACTAGAGAGAACATTTTACAGAGAAGTTAGAGGAACGGGTCATTTCACAAGAAATTCTTATACCCAGTCAAAAGCCCAAACTGATAATAACATTAAAAGATCAAGTAGAAAATCCAGTTTAATATCTTTAGAAAAAGAAATACATATATTAAAAAAAAAACTTGTGTGTATACTTTAAATCCTCTGTTTCTTCATTTAAATACTGTTAATGAAACTATGACATTCAGGAAAAAAATGAGTACTTTTAAACTGAGATTTACATTTACATCTAGATGAATAACTAAACTAGGAATGTGCTATTGAGAATTTGGGGTGGTTTTGATTTCAAGAGTAGAAATTCCTGTTGTAGAGTTGCTTCACCAAGTTTTACACAATTACTGCACACCAGTAACTAAGAAACCCAAAGACAATGTTAATGATCATGGTTGAGTTTAACAACTGCAGAATGAGCAATAAGAAAAATTTTTTTCAAAGCGGCCACATAGCCCATTTCCTACTTTCAGAAACTCAAAATTGTCTTTTTAAACTAATATGTTATTTTAGTCACATTAGAATAAAAAGATGAATTTGTGGCATTAACTTATTTACTTGTTATCTACTATAAAAAGCATGCCATCAATTAGAAGACATGTGCAAAATGAAATGAGAGTAGGAAACAGCAGTTATAGTTTTACTTTTGTTGCTTTGAAGTAAACTGACACCTCTGTTGGTGTTATCTTATGCAAAACATAACAGGACTTTTAAAGAGGATGAAGGGAAAGTGATGCAATGTTATCCTCAACAAATATGTCAGAGAGCAGAGAAATTTGGGTCAGCAAGTTTTCCCCACTAGCCTAAAATTAAATTTCTCCAGAAAATGAAACGGTCCTTCAAGAATTCACATGCAACATGACTTAAAATTTAGCAATGACTGTATATTTATAATTCCAATTATACTCTAACCACAAATTAAGATTCAATACAGTTATTACTAGATTGAAGGCAAGGGGAGAGGGGGAAGAAGCTGAAACCATATATGCTTTTTCATCAGATATGGTGAATTCCACTCTTCTACTATTTGTTTCATCACATTAGAGACATATTCTTAACTTTAGCACAGAAACACTTGTAAAATATTAAATTTTACCATAGGGAAATTGATTTTGCTAAAAGAAGGTTTCAGATTACCACTTAATTTCAACCAAGCTACATCAAACACTGAATGTAATTACATATATAGTTTATAAAGTAAACTTGATCACTATATTTAAAAGAAATGATAACTTGGAGAAGTACCACAGCAATAATGTTTAAGCTGAAGCAATAGAAAGCCCTCCTACAGTAAATGCCAGATTCGTCAGCTAAAATGCAGAGTCTTGATTTCACTAACCAAGTCGAGCATAAAAGTCATCTCTCCTTGAGCTGCTCTCTCACTCCCAGTACGGCTCTCTCCTTTGAAACCATATTTCACTACAGTTTTGGGGAGGGCTGGGAAAGCAGGGAAGCAGCAGAAACCACAGATGTAGTTTAAACAAGTTTCACACCTGAGTCCTTGTAGTCTGAAATGGAGTGGTGGAAATAAACACATTACCATCCTCCTACAATTTCCACTTGCCACTCCCAGCTTTGTTCCCCTTCTCACACCAGTGAGTTAGAGCAGTGGTCAGAAAGTCTACATGGAAAGTCACAATCTACAGCTCACCTTGGTACTGAACTACCTGAACATGCTATGCAGACACCGAGTAAGTTTCACGCTCCTAGTCATACGTACTTCATAATTTCTAGGATTCATAAAAACCAAGGGATACTGGTTAAGACTTCATACTCGGAAAAATATGTAATCACACACACAGTTCTGCTACTAGGAAAACTAGAGTCAAATACACTTTTCAAATTGTAGCTAACTATAATTTATATTTACAGGCCTTCAATATCATATTGGTATATATTATCTATATATCATCTATTGGGCATGCATCAACTACATGATATGGGCAAACTATCACATTGAATTCATCTATGTAGCTAGGTATGTCAGGAATTTTGACACTCCATTCAATCTATAGCAGGTAAAGAACTTACAACAATTGCCAACTATCAAAGCACAACTAATTTATCATCATACTTACACTCTGTCCAAGTTACAACACTAACACTTCTGACTCAGGAGTCAAGAACACAAAATAAACTTTAAGTCTACAGAGAAAAGTATATTCAAATGTAGTTGAGTTCCAGCCTTAATCTTTGTTGGATAGATTCTTCTGACTACTTTTTAAAGAACTGGACAGCAATAAAGAGTAACCACGCCAGTGATGCTTGATTTATCAGTGTTCTACAATAGTTACAGTATTACAGTGTTACTTCCTTATATAAGCTCTTAATTATTGGCTTAAATACTTACTCTTCAAACTGTCCCCAACAGTACCAATAACAGCCCAGATTCTCCCCTGAGCTCACTTTACTGAAAAGTCACCCAACTCTGGAAAGCAAGAGTTTTCTCTGCCAGTACCCTAGAAATAGCAGGTGCATAGTAACACAAAGTTGGAGGGAACAGAAGCAGCTCATATCACTCTTACACACAGACCATTTGTTTCTCAGAGCTTGCAGCATAATTGCCAAAGCCCGCATGCACATTGCTTGAAAGTTAAGGAAAAGTTTATGTCTACCAGAGGCTTTCTATCAACTAGTATCTGATAGACACTCACATAAAAGGCACTGAGAAGGGTCTGCTGGATGTTCTTGCATCTATTACCAGGGGATTTCGTAACAGACCAGGGTGTGAACCAAGATTTGGTGACTTAACGCTTACAACCAGGAACACGCTTTTAAGTGGGAGAGGGGGCACAGCAGAGGATATAGAATCAGGCTAATCACCATCTAGAGAAGATTCTACCTTCCTCTTCCCTGTCAACCACTTTGCTTAAGTTCACTCCCTGCCTCGCCCTGACCCTGGGGATCCATTCTCTTTCCATAACCCAGAGAGGCTGCTGAAAAGCTGTCAAAGTAAATCTGTGCTCACTTTTTGGATGGTTTAATTTCAATGGAGCATGAAACACCCCAGGACGGTTAATAAGTTTAGCCAGGCGTGCTGTTCTCCCCAATATATTTTAATTATGCATCTGTTTTCATTGTAACCAGATTAAGTCACCGGAAAGACACAAATTGGAATTTCCCCTAATGGAGCTTTTCATCAGTTTCTAAACACTAACAACGTTTAAAAAAATAGGTAGAGACACGAGGACAACTGTGACATTTCCCAGAAATCGATGCAGTTTCTTTGACAACACAGTTCAGGTCTCATTAGCCACCCAAACTAACCCAAATGCAGAAGACAACCTCAGTCTCTAGGGGCGTCTTCTTCCCCCAATTAGCACAAAAGAATCGCTAACTTCGAAAGTAAAACTCCCAAACAGAAATGAAGGCCCAGGCTTTTTATAAAGTAATACTCCATTGATTTGTGCGAGAGGCGGGGGCGCAGCACTGCCATGGCGCAAAGTAATGTACACCACGCGTCAAAAGGGAAAGTTGGAACAGTGCGATCTCTCCACTATTTGGGCAACTGTCAAATGTGTTTCAACCTCGGGAAATAAAAGTGTCCCATCAATAAAAGGAAACGTTACAGGGAAGATCAATCAGAGGGCAGGGAGCAGCTTCCTTCCAGCCCAGACGTAAAATCGCTCAATGTGCTTTTGTTGCACCAAGGAATACCTAAGAATTGTTTTTTAATGCGTTCATTAAACAGTTTCCCAAATTGCTGAGACTTCCGCTAAGAAACTTAAGCGTCTGCCAACAGTCTAGAAGCAAGGGAGAGGAACCTGCTGCAAAGTAAGAACCCAAACTCCCCCAGCCCGCCCTGTGCGCCCGCATCCCGAATGTTTGCTTTAGGTTCGGATGTTTACGCGTCTCCTAAGCCGTCAGGTGCAGGAATAGTCCCTCCAAGATGCACTTCCAGCCTTAAAGCGGGAAGCTTCAAAGCCACCACGGAGTCCCCAGGCAGCCCGTCACCCCTTCCTCTTACCCCTTACCTGTCATCATAGCAAAAATCCGCACTCAGGGTGTTGAGATACAAGGCGAGCCCCAGAGCGCTGCTCACCAACTCTGCAATCATCTCTCCACCGCCTTCCCTCCGGCTCGGCTCCCAGCGCGAGGGCAGCAGCGGCAACAAAAAACAGAAGCATCAATCCCCACCTTCTGCCGCTTTCTCCTCCCAGCTTCACTTTTCCCTCGCTTCCCCACCCTTCCTTCCTCTCTCGGGTCCTTCCAATCCACCGCTCTCCTCCTCCTCCTCGCCCGGCTCCGCAGCTCCTGCGTCCTCCCCGGGTGCGGGCTCACACCGCGCTCCCCATGCCCTGCGCCGGCGAGCGGCAAGCAGCGTTCGGGCTCCGCGTCCCCCGGCGGATGCACAAGGCTGGTCCTTCGCGCGGCTCGTAGCCGCCACCCTAACCCATGGCAGTGCGGGACGCCCTAGGTGCGGAGTGGGACTCGGAGAAGGTGGGAGAGTGCGGGGTAGGGGCAGAGGGACCGGACCGAGCCGGGCTCTGGGACCAGCTGGAGGAAGAGAGAGAGAGAGAAGGGCGGCTGGGAGGGACAAGGCAAACCGCCTCCCCTCGCCGCCTCGCGGGCGCACGGCTCCTATGCCGCTCGGGCAGACTCCGGCCGCCACAGCGGCTTGCAGCTCATTCACTCTTTATTAGCTCCCCTCCCGGCCCTAGCCCCTTATCCAGTGAAGTGAGAAGCGGTGGCTGGAGCCTCCAGAAGCTCCCGCGTGGGGTTCTCGGCGCTGTCCCCCCGCGCCTGCGTGGCCAACCCTCCATCCCCGGATCGCCCCGCCCCTTTCCCCACCCAGACCCACCCCCTAAGGTTCCGCCCACGTTACCCCCTAGGCTAGAGGCTCCTCCCACTCTCTCCCCGGGCGGGAGGCTCCGCCTTCCCACCTCCCGCCCTCCCCCCGTTTCGCTCACCTTCGATTTCAGTCTGGGAAGCCGCGGGGACCCAGGGGCGACGGCTGGAAAACAGCCCAAAGAGGTAGCTGGAGTGCGCCCTGGGCGCGGGAGAAATGAGACCGGGAGGACGCGGTCGCTAGCTCCGCTGCTGCCTGGCGGCGCCTGGCACCAGCAGGATCTCAACCCCGGGCGCTGCGTGTGCCAAGCGATGCCAGGCGTAAGTCCGGTCAGCTGGAGAGACTTCTGGGGACCGGGAGAGGAAGAACAGGTTTGGCTAGTGTTGCAGACTTGGTCGCCACGAACACACACGCAACGCGTCAGACACCCTCACTGTGCAGGAGCCGAAATGGGGTGGGTAGTGGGGGTTGGCGAGTTTGAGGGGGCATCTTAGGAGGGAGAGATTTCAGCTCCGAGCCGACCTTTGTCCCGAATGTCAATGGAGAGACGGGTGGGGAGGGAAATAGTCCCTCAGTTAGCTTAAAAAGAAAGGACCCCAACAGAGGACAAAAAGATTAGCACGCACCCAGGCGTACCCGCAGCTGCGGCGGCTTTTCGTGGTTTCAAGGGAACTGTCAGTCGGACTGGGAGAACGAACACAGAGAAGAGACGTCTTAACGACCCAGCACAGCGCTATGCTTAAACCTAGAAAGACTGGAAGCTAATGCCCTTTCCTTTCCGCCCGGATGCAGGACTGGATGGAAGGCATCCAACATGATGAAATATTGTGTAGAAGAATGGTCTGTGGAGAACGAGGTCTGGGTACTAAAGTTGCAGGACCGAAGAGGACCGTGGGCTGCCTGCCACACCTCTTCTCGACTTGGCCTTTCCGGCTGGATGAGCGGCTCCCTTGGACCACGAAGTACACTGCTGCAGCGCCCCCTGCTGCTTAGCAGCCGCAAAGCATAAAAAACTGACCCGGGGAGGCCGACTTCCCCTCTCCCCCGCCTCTCAAACCTAACCAGCACCTAACCAGCAAGTTCTCCAAAACGGCCTGGAGAAATTGACCACCCCCCACCACCCACATCCCCAGGATGTCTAACAGTGGCCTGAAAATCAAGTACCGTGGTTTGGGTGTCTGCAAAACAAAGCTCCATCTTTTCCTGAGTTCACGAGGAAATCGATGTAGACATAGATGAAACCATGAATATTCATTATATTGTGCCATGCTCGATGGTTCCATTTTTGTGCCTTGGGAAAAAAGTAAATGCACATAAGAGGGAATTGTATCTGTAAAGGTAGGGGCTGATCTTTACCTTTTTTTTTCTTTCTTTTTAACCTCATAACCTCTGCCCACTGTCAAAAAGTTTGACCCATCAAAGGCCCTCTCTGTCTCTCCATTGCACTTACCTGTTGATACTGGATCCTAGGACACTGGAAGAAGATCAAGCTTCTCTAGAATCAGATGCCTGAGTGTGAGTCCCTATTCTAGTGCTTCCCATCTGGGTGACCTTTAGCCAGTCACTTAACCTCTTTGTTCCTCAGTTTTCTCACCTATAAAACAGTGATGATAGTAATACCTCTCTCTGGGCACATAATTATGAAGATGAAAGTAGTCAACATATGTAAAGCCCTTATTACCTAAATTAAATATAAGTGGTAACTATTATTTATTATTATTATTACTCTCTCCAGGGTTCCCTGGTAGCTTATATGGTAAAAAATCTGCCTTCAGTGTAGAAGACCTGGGTTCCATCCCTGGGTCAGGAAGATTCCCTGGAGAAGGGAATGGCTACTCACTGCAGTATTCTTGCCTGGAGAACTCCATGGGCTAGAGGAGCCTGGCAGGCTACAGCTCATAGACTTGCAAAGAGTTGGACACCACTGAGTGACTAACACTTTCATTTTCATTCTCTCCAACTTCCTCTTATCCTTCAGGCTATCAACTACAACCCATACGTTTACCTGCGAAACACATCTCATCACAACCACACTGCTGCAGTCCTCATCCAAGCTACCCACGTTCCCATCGTGGACTAATGCAGAAGCTTTCCAAGCGGTCTCCTTGCTTCTGTAATTTCCACCGCTCCTCAGTTATAACTTCAGGTAATAAAGGATTCTTTTGAAACCCTATGAACTCCCTGCTTAGGGGAGAAAAAAAAATATTCAGTGACTTCTTGTTATACATGGAATAAAACCCCAATCCTTACCACAACCAGCCAAGCCTCCATCTGGCCCGGTGACTCTCCCCATCTCACTGTGCTCCAGTGCCCCAGCCACACAGACATCCTGTTCCTCTGGAATTTACACTTTACTTTCTCCCACATGGAATGCCTTCTACCCAGACCTTCTCCAGTTCCTTCTCAGCATTCAAGTCTTGGTTCAAATGTCATTGCCTAGAAAGGCTTTTCCAGCCCACACTTTAGGAAGTAGCCTCTCCACCAGCGATCCCTATCCCATCTGCCTGCATTAATTTCTTCATCGTAGGTGTATCTAGAATCAACACCAGAAGAGCAGCTCCAAGAAACCAGGGACCTTATCAGTCTTGTTTCCCATGTGATGCCTAGCACCTATAAATATCTGGACAATTAAAATGAAAAAAAAAATGACAAGAAATAAACAAGTAAATATGTTCAGCAGAAACTATAACAACTGAAAATACACAAACTTTAATCTTGAGAGAATAGGGCAAGCTGATTTGTTCTCAATGTTAGAGATAGTGAAAAATTAACAAAGGAGAGAGGGAGGAAGTAGGTTAAACCTTCTTAAGAATGCATCGACTCTGCAGGAAAGTGGGAGAGGTAGGAAGTCACAGACAGCCCTGTTCGATAATTAAGAGGACTCAGAGGAATGAGAGTATAAGAGCTTTGGGTTCAGCCTGCTAAAAGCTTGTAAGCATTTCCCAGAGCTGTCTCCATTTTCAAGACTCCAACAGTTTTAAAGGAACATTTGCTATACTCCTCCCTTGCCCCCTCCTTTTCTCCTCTCCCCATCTCCAGCTCCTCCGAATTAGAAGCACAGGACACTGTGAGAGATGCCACAGAGTGCCACATCTTGCCATCCCTGATGAATGAAAGGCTGGAAATCCAGCCGCTTTTAACACATTTTCCTTCTATAATTTAACGTGGGTCTCAGTATTCTTCCAGTGCATTAAGCCTTGGTCTCTTTCACCGCTTTCCAAGGGCTCAGAAGCAGCCGATGCTTGCATTTTCAACCTTCCTTAAACAACTTTGGGGAGAAATCAGATTAAAGATGTAAAGATGTCATCACTCTCCTTGGAGATCATTTCCAACCTGAGGACATTCCTTTTTAATTTATTAAGGTGTACTTACCCATTTTGAGATTGCTGCCTGAGTTCTGAAATATATATATATATATATATATATATATATATATATATATATTCTATTTAAAGTTGCTATTGCTCTTCACAGATGAAAGAAATTAAGCTGGCTGCCTTGAGTTTTCTACCTTAGATACAAGACTGGCCAAAAAAGTGCTAAGCCCTTATTTTCCCCAAGTAGTTTCCACACATCTGCTACCTCACCACTTCCTCAATGAATAATTTTTTATAGTTGCCCCGACCTACCCTGCGTTTGTTCTGTATTCCCAGTCCTTTGTTGTATAATTCATACCTCTGCAGTGCCAGTTCCCTGGGGTAAAGATTTCCTTATTTGCCTAAGACAGTTCTGGTTTATTGCGCAATACCATCTTCCCTTTGGGTGTTGCATAAATATTAACTAAAAATCCACATCTGGTCTTGGTCGTCATTTCTATTTGTCCTAATACAACTTCCCTTTGAACAATTCATTTGGAAGGTGTGCCAAGGGTGAAATGTGGCACATAAATTCTCCCGCTGCCTGGGATGCCTTTTAAAGCACCCACAGATTTGGTTATTTATGAACAGAAGATTTGCACCTCGTCCTTGCTCTCTCAATTCTAAAATTGTACCAGGCCAAAGTAATTACAATCTCCCATATGTTTTGTGAAAAGGTATCCAAGAATCTCCTGCTAAAATCTTAACAGATTGACTAGGAAGCAGAAAGGCACTAGCCCAGCAGGTGAAACTGCCTATTAAGGGAGGTCAGAACAGGGCTTTCTGCTGAGGGACTCCTAAGCTCTGGGCTTTACTCAGGAAATAACCCTGCGGGAGAAAAACAGCAAAGCGTGGGTGAAATGTGGGTCAGGGAGCTGAAAGAGGCACCCGGGCTGTTTGGGTAACTAATGACAGTCAATGCATTCGCTACACGTTACCTTTCCACGTTTCCAAGCATACCTTAAAATGCTACCCTGTAGATGCTACCAGTGTAACCACACTTTATCCCCACGCTTGCCATCTATTAGGAATGTAATTAGGAAGAAGCAGCAGTGGACAGAGATCCTGTCCCCCTCTGTCCCCAAGGGCAGTTAAGGACCAGCTGCTGCTAAAAGAATGATCACTTTAAGAATCTCCCAGTCTCCCAGCTTCCAGTTCAGAGACGTGGAGGTGGAGGAGGAGTGTAGAAATAACATGCTAATAACCAGATAGGGATAATTGCAGAGATGTTGAGGCTAATGATAGAATTCAAAAACTCAATCAAACAAACCAAGGACGGCCTCCTTCATAGAATCTCTCTGAAAGCTATTACATGCACTGGTATAAACAGTGATCAAAAATATTCTAACAGCTTGAAAATGGCACAGAATTTTGGGTAACAGTTTTGAAAAGACTCAGATTCCATATAATAAAAAAAAAAAAAAAGTAGAAAGAAGATTAGTTTTGATGTGGACCTTAGGTAAATTAACCAGTTATTCATGAATATTGCCTTGATGCTTAGCCCAACCTGAATGGACTCTTTAGAGCCAGTATCATCCAGTAAAACTTTGTACAAAGGTGGTTTAATACCTATGCTCCTCAA
Organism: Ovis canadensis; assembly: GCF_042477335.2. Taxonomy (NCBI): domain Eukaryota; kingdom Metazoa; phylum Chordata; class Mammalia; order Artiodactyla; family Bovidae; genus Ovis; species Ovis canadensis. Next base: position 124,400,045 of record NC_091247.1, on the reverse strand, counting down.
TGTGGTAGCCATCAGCTATGTGTGGCTACTGAGCATATAAAGTACAGTGACTAAGGCATTAAACTTTAAGTTTTATTTAATTTTAATTAATTCAAATGTACACAGCAACATTGTCTAGTGGCTACTACGCTGGACAACACAATGATTTCCCTTAAAAGCTAGTTGCCTACTCCTCACAGTGGTCAAAGCTTTATTTAGCCTGACTCCTCTTGCTCTAATATCTCTACAGGCATGTGTGACCCGCTTTTATGAAACAGCTACGGGCCCTGAACACTTTTTAGGTATTAGGCATTTTGTGGAGCACAGTCTATGTTGTGATCTCATTTAATCCTCTCAAGAGCCCTGGGAGATAGGTACCTTTACCACCATATTTTACAGATAAGGAAATGAAGGTTGAGAAATTGTCCATAGTCTGACAGCCTCTAAGTGATGAATCTGACATTTGAAATGTATGTCTTTTAACTCCAAAATCTATTTGTTAACTCAGTGTAGTCTCTCATTAAAAAGGCCATATCTTTATTAGGATCTATTTCAGGAAAGGGAATTCCTGGCTATAGCCAAGGTGTTTTGATTAAATCCATATTTTCCCTCCTCTACTATCCCTCAAAAGATTCAGGATAAAACACTGTGGAAGTCTTTCCTTGTCTATCATTTTTGCTTGATTTTTCCCAAATCTGATATAGACACCTGCAAAGACCACACTCTAACGTGTGATAGAAACTCCCCCATAAAACGTACATGCATACCATATATTTTTAAGAATAAATGTATTCAAGCATGCATAGACTTTTTCCTAACATAATCCATACCATCTATGAGGAATAATTAAGATAAGCATAACCCAAAATTCAATACAATAATAAAAGTATTAATGAAAATAAAAATTTGGAAAACCAACTAAAGTATTTATCAAGTGACTTAATATTATTAATGTATTATAGCAATATATAATTACTATATAATGTTATGTTATTTTAATATAATTAATTTCATCAATATTGTATTATTGTATGATATTATATGAAATCACTCAGTCGTGTCTGACTCTTTGCAACCCCATGCACTATAGTCCCAGGCTCCTCCATCCATGGGATTTTCCAGGCAAGAGTACTGGAGTGGGTTGCATTTCCTTCTCCAATAATATTATATATCATATATAATTAATGTTATATAATAATATTAAGCCACTTGTATAAATGCTTTAGTTGGTTTTCCAAATGTTAAAGACGCTTTATTATGTTAAGAACACCACTATATATTTGCATGTCATAAAGCCTGTTAAATCCACTTATTATTCCTATTAAAATGATTAGATTCCTATTAAATAAGTGACAAAAATCAATTCATTTAAAACTTTTGCAATAAATTTAATTAAAGTTTATAACTTATTTAATAATTACCAGTGAATTCTACATTTATGGCCTTACGTATAGTCTTCCACTATCCTGTACTTTTCTTTCCAATACTCTTTATTCTTTTATCATTTTTTTCTTGTTCTTTTCATTCTGTTCTTTCATTTTTACATGTTTTGCTCCAAGAAAAGGATTGAAATTTCAATGCACAAAACAACAAATATCTTCACCCTCACATGTGTGAAGATCTTGCCCTGTGATATACAAACTAATCAGAAAAGAGGTTGTCTGCAATGGTAGATGTGAAGCTAAGGCATTTATTTTCTTGGCAATCAGTTCCAGAGAGTCAGTCCTTGGATTGAAATGAACAAATGATGTCAACATTAAATTCATCAGTTCCAAGCTGAACACCGATGGGAACCTGGATCAAGAGCCTCTCATTCCTCTGTACCACCTCCCTGAGTTAATCACATGCCAGTGCTGGGCTGGAAGGTTGTGATCCATTACCTTTGATAATTTTGGCCAAGTGTCTCCCCTGATTTATACTGCAAAGTGACACAGGCAGCTACTGAATCTGCTTCCTCTCAGGAGAGATGGGTTTTCATTTTCCAGAATTTTACATAAATGGAAGCTCAATGGAAATAACACTATGCACTTTTTCAGGGGTGAGAGTTGCCTTCTTTCACTGAGCATAATTATTTTGAAATTCTTCTATGTTTATGCATATTAATAGTTCATTTCTTTTCATCTCTTTCTCTGAGTAATATTCTATTTGTATGGCTATATTACCATGTGTTTTTTCATTGATCTGTTGATGAACAGAATTTGAATTGTTTCCAGTTTACAAACAAAGCTGCAGTCAACACTTATGAGAAAGCTCTATTTGAACATAAACTTTCATATATCTTGTTTAAATACTTAGGAGTGGGGTGGCTGAGTCATTTGGTAGTGTTTAATATTTTAAGAAACTGCCAGACTTATTCCAAGGTAGTTATAATATTTAACATTCCCATAAGCAGCTTATGAGAGTTCCAGTTATTCCACATCCTTGCCACATTTGAGGATCAGTCTTAATTTTAGACATCTAAGTGTATAGTAGTATCTCATTATATTTTTAATTTCCATTTCCGTAATACTAATGATGTTGAACATGTTTTCATATGCTTATTTTCAACCCATACATCTTTGGTGCTATATCTGTTCAAATCATTTCCCCCTCTTCCCCTCATCTCCCTTCTCCCCTGACTCCTCTTCCTCCCTCTCTTCTTCTACATTGTTGTTAGCTGCTTGAGCAACACCAGTTTATTAGCTTACAGTTTTGTAGTCCTAAGTCCAACATGGCTCAACTGCATTCTCAGTTCAAGATCTCATATGATGGAAATTTAGGGGTTTTAGATGCTTCCCTGGTGGCTCAACGGTAAAGAATCCTCTTGCCAATGCAAAAGATGAAGATTCGATCCCCCTGGAGAAGGAAATGGCAACCCACTCCAGGATTCTTGCCTGGAAAATCCCATGGACAGAGGGGCCTGGTGGGCTACAGTCCATGTGGTCACAGAGTTGGACACCACTCAGCAGCTAAACAACAAAGGGGTTTAGAGAGCTGGGCTCTCACCTGGAGGCTCTAGAGAATTCAACTTCCGAACTCATTCAGTTGTTGGCAGAATTCAGTTCTTTGCAGTTGTAGAACTGAGGTTTCCATTTCTTTGCCCCTTCAGTTTTGTTTGTTTGTTTTTGCTGTACCACGTGGCATGTGGTATCTTAGTTCCCCAACCAGGGATCAAATCTATGCACCCTGCAGTGAAAGTGTGGATACCTAACCACTGAACAACCAGGAAATTCTCTGCCTCTTAGCTTCTGGAGGCTGTCCTTTTCCTTCTCACAAGGACCCCTATGTTTGCCAACCATCAGCTATGTTTGAAGGCTTCCCTGGTGGCTCAGCAGCAAAGAATCTGCCTACAATGCAGGGGAGTTGGGTTGAATTCCTGGATCAGGGTGATCCCCTGGAGAAGAAGATGGCAACCCACTTCAGTATCCTTGCCAGGGAAATCCCATGGACAGAGAAGCCAGTTGGGCTACAACAACAAACGTTTTGGGTTTTGGGTTTGGGGTTGTTTTTTTGTTGTTGTTGTTGTTGTTTTCCCCTTTAAAACAATTGCATTGCTGTTTTCTTATTGGATTTTGAGAGTTCTTTATTTAAAACTAAAGTCCTGTGTAAGATAAGTAATTTGCAAACATTTCTCTCAGTTTGTGGCTTGTCAGTATTTTTCAAAGATCAGAAATTCTTAATTTTTATTAAATTCATCTTTTTCTTTGTTTTTTGACCTCATTTTTGACCCAAGAAATGTTTGCCTATTTTAAGGTCACAAAGATTTCTCCTGTTTTTCTCTGTAAGTATTATCATTCAGGGTTTTAGAATTAGGTCAATGATTCATTTTTACTTAATTTTTATATATGGATGAGGTATGACTCAAAGTTTGCTTCTGTTGGAGTTGGTTGGTTGGTTTTTTGTGTGTTTGTTTGCTTTTGGTCCTTGGATGTTCAGTTGTTCCAGCACAGTTTGTTAGACTTCCCTGGTGGCTCAGATGGTAAAGCGTCTGTCTACAATGTGGGAGACCTGGGTTCGATCCCTGGGTTGGGAAGATTCCCTAGAGAAGGAAATGGCAACCCACTCCAGTACTGTTGCCTTGAAAATCCCATGGACGGAGGAGCTTGGTGCAGGCTACTATCCATGGGGTCACAAAGAGTCAGGCACGACTGAGCGATTTCACTTTCACTTTCAGTTTGTTAAAAAGTCTGTTTCCCCACTGAATTGCCTTTGTATATTTGTTAACTGTTACATACTTGTTTAGTCGCTAAGTAGTGGCCAACTCTTCCGTGACCCCATAGACTGTAGCCCACCAGACTCCTTTGTCCATGGGATTTCCCAGGCAAGAATACTGGAGCAGGTTGCCATTTCCTTCTCCAGGGGATCTTCCCAACCCAGGGATTGAACCCCTGTCTTCTGCATTACAGGCAGATTCTCCACCACAGAACCACCCAGGGAAGCCCTAATTGAGGTATGGGTAGGTCTTTTTCTGGGTATATATTCTGTCCATTGATCCTTTTGTCTATTTTTATGCCAGTATCAAATTGCCTTGATTACTGAAGCTTTATAAGTCTTGAAATCGGGTAGTATAAAACAAATCTGTTCTTTTTTTTTTTTTTTAATAATTCCCTCAGTCAGTTCAGTTCAGTCACTCAGTCATGTCCTACTCTTTGTGACCCCATGAATTGCAGCACGTCAGGCCTCCCTGTCCATCACCAACTCCAGGAGTTCACCCAAACCCACATCCATCGAGTCGGTGATGCCATCCAGCCATCCCATCCTCTGTCGTCCCCTTCTGTTTAATTATAATAGTTTAAGCTGTATTTCTCTTTGCTATTTATTATAAGCCCTTATAATCTGGCTCTTATTTGCTTCTTCTTGATTTATTTATTAAGTATATTTATATGTAAGTATGTGAGTAGGTACATGCGGCATTTAGGTATTTAAATGTAATTGTATCTGTTTCCTGAGTGTATGAGAAGCAGAGTGAACAGTTATGACCTACAATAATAGTAGTAGAATGGGCAGTCACTATTAAGACATGCAGGTATCACTCCTCCTAACCAATATCCTTAAAATATTTGTTCAACGGGTATTTTTCTCTATGTTCAAAATGACAAACCTATTATATGCTTGGAAAATGACACAATACTATAACCTAGGTGGGATTATCACTCACATCTATACTGTCATTGGATTGCACTAATCACCAACATTCTGCCCTGGTGGCTGAGTGGTAAAGAGGTCGCCTGCAAAGCAGAAGACACAAGAGATGCATGTTTGATCCCTGGATCAGGAAGATCCCCTGGAGAAGAAAATGGCAACCCCCTCCAGTATTCTTGCCTAGGAAATCCCATGGACACCATAGGCAGAGGAGCCTGGTGGGCTGCCGTCCATGAAGTCTCAAAAGAGTCCAGCACAACTAAACAACGACAAAACAATTTAATGGATGTGGTTAAAAGGGTTTTTTTTTTGTTGTTGTTGTTGTTGTTTTCTTTTTAGCATTTAAATTCCCTGCCTCCTCTCATGCATTCATAGCAGCAAAACATTTCCCAATTTCCTGTGGTTCCTGTTCTAGCATCCGTTTTACTTTTTTGAGGCTTCAGAACAAGCACCTAAACTGTAGTTGTAAATCATTGGTTCTCAGCAAATAGCATAGATCATGTTCTATAGTCAGTTTTATCCCTCAGCTGATGGGAACTACAGACTTAAGTCTCAGGGTTATTGCATAGGCCCCCTACTTGCATGAGCAGGCTACAAAACTACTCAGTGGAGATGGGCTGATCCTGACCCAATGGGATTTCTGAGTTGCAATTCAAGGGAGTAATCATCTTTTTAGCTTGCCAGTTATGAAAGGAGTCAAACATGCACTCTATTTCCAATTTGTTTCAGTTGTAATTTTGTATCCCTAATGGATCAGAGTAGTGGGCAACTGCCTGGCTGACCCATCTTCTAACCTGGCTCTGGGTATGGGTGCCAATTCCATTGCTGACAATACACTACAAAAAGCCAGACATGGTAGCTGCCTACAGGTACACTTCTACCTTGTATGAATACTTTGTTTTCCCTTATCCCTCCTCCCCATCCCCTTTACTGTCTCTCTTACCTACTGCCAAATTAAACTGGGGTTCTGATGTAGGAACACAGAAGGGAAAAAAGGCGTTTATTTTGTGGTGTCTGTGCTTAGTCACAACCAACTCTTTGCGACCATATGGACTTTAGCCCACCAGGCTCCTCTGTCCAGGGAATTATCCAAGCAAGAATATGAGACAGGTTGCCATTTCCTCCTCCAGGGTATCTTCCTGACTCAGGGATCAAACATGGGTCTCCTGTGTCTCCTGCACTGCAGGTGGGTTCTTTACCTGCTGAGCCATTCTACCAGCACTATGCCAGCTATTTTAAGTACGCTATGTAACTGAATTCCCTGTCTCACCAGATGGGTGTTGTTAGTGTCTTTTCACAATCCACAAAACTGAGGGTCAATGATATGAAGTAACTTGTGCTAGATGGTACAACTAGTAAATGATGACGCAGAATTCTATGGTACACCCGTCTTGTTTCAAAAGCTTTTTTTTGTATTCTAAATCACATACGATGTCTAGCTTATTCACAATATTGAGAACTATCTTCAGTATGAAGTTATCATCTTTTGATGTGTGTAAGACGAATCATCAGGCTGTACACCTTAAACTTACACAGTGCCATGTGTCATTTATATCTCAAAAAACCTAGAAGAAAACACTTTTTTTTTGGCCGTACCACTTGGCTTATAGGATCTTACTTTACCCAGGGCCTTGGCAGATAAAGCACCAAGTCCTAACCAGTGGACTGCCAGGGAATTGCCAAATATTTTTTAAAGAAGAAGCTAAGATTCAGGCAGAGAAGGGATTAATTCCCACTGTTGGAAGTTTTATACTTCAATTTAGTATTGAGAGCCAAGTGAAGGAGTTGCCACTCTACACAGATAGACATAAAGGAATACTTTTTAAAAACTATTTTATAGATAGAGAAAAATCAGTCTTTTACCTTGAGGCCAGATAAAGAGATTATAGAATGCAATGTATTCACAAAGACCTACTAATTACATTTCCTATTTTTCATCTGATTAAAATTGCCTCTAAAAATTTTTTTTTATAACAGAAACATCAGATAACAAAGAAGTAAAAATTGGCTATCCATCCTTGGAAAGCATTCAGACGTTCTGGAAACAATTATTTGGTAAAAGCATTTCCAAACAACAACAAAAATTCCTTAAGAATATGTATAGATACTTTTGGAAAATTCTAGAACTGTATAATATTAAGTCAAGGATCATTCCTTAAGACTGATGTTGGGAATGGTTGCCAGGGGCTGGTGGAGGGGCAATGCAGAGCTCCTGTTCAGTGGTATAGAGTTTCAGTCAAGTTGAAAACATCATAAAGATCTGCCGTCCTATATTTGGCATATAGTCAACAACACTACACTGTACACTTAAGGATTATCAAGACGGTAAATTTTATGTTATGCGTTCTTTACCACGGGTAAAAAAGAGATGCTGGTAAATCAACTTTAAGTGATAATTAATGAAACTTGCAGAGTACCTCTTTTAAGACCATTTCAAGTTGTCAGATAATTTTTAATTAAGAATTACTATTTATTTGTATCATTTTTTAAGTTATCCTACTAAATATATTTTAAAAATATACATTACAGCATATCTCTGTAATACCAACACATTTCAATAAGCTGACAGTTGGCAGAATTATTTCAGCAAAATAGACCATGTATTTAAAGGAAGATTAATTTGTTTGCTATTTTTCTAATGCATTTAGCTGAAAATGATATAAAATGAGTTAAACTCAAAGTGTTTGTCTGAATGTCCGTAAAATAAGGCTTCTACCAAAGTGGTCTTCAGTTCAGTTCAGTCGCTCAGTTGTGTCCGACTCTTTGCGACCCCATGAATCGCAGCACATCAGGCCTCCCTGTCCATCACCAACTCCTGGAGTTCACTCAAATTCATGTGCATCAAGTCGGTGCATCTCATCCTCTGTCGTCCCTACTCCTCCTGCCCTCAATCTTTCCCAGCATCAGGGTCTTTTCCAATGAGTCAACTCTTTGCATGAGGTGGCCAAAGTATTGGAGTTTCAGCCTCAATATCAGTCCTTCCAATGAACACCCAGGACTGATCTCCTTTAGGATGGACTGATTGGATCTCCTTGCAGTCCAAGGGACTCTCAAAAGTCTTCTCCAGCACCACAGTTCAAAAGCATCAATTCTTTGGTGCTCAGCTTTCTTCACAGTCCAAGTCTCATATCCATACATGACCACTGGAAAAACCATAGCCTTGACTAGACAGAACTTTGTTGGCAAAGTAATGTCTCTGCTTTTGAATATGCTGTCTAGGTTGGTCATAACCTTCCTTCCAAGGAGTAAGCATCTTTTAATTTCATGGCTGCAATCACCATCTGCAATGATTTTGGAGCCCCCAAAAATAAAGTCTGACACTGTTTCCACTGTTTCCCCATCTATTTGCCATGAAGTGATGGGACCAGATGCCATGATCTTAGTTTTCTGAATGTTGAGCTTAAAGTGGTCTTAGAAGAGGTCATTTCCTGTCTCAGATCAGTCATTAGACCTAAAATATTATTTAAGATAGAAACTTTTTAGGAAAAACATCAACAAAAATAGATTCCGTTTCCTATGATTCATTAATTACTGCTGCTGCTAAGTCGCTTCAGTCGTGTCGACTCTGTGCGACCCCATAGACGGCAGCCTACCAGGCTCCTCCATCCATGGGATTTTCCAGGCAAGAGTACTGGAGTGGGGTGCCATCACTAATTGCTACTTATTAGTAAAGCGTACAGCCCCCAAATATAAGTGACTACTTGGTTCCTTAATTATACTTCTCCTGGCTCATATAAAAACAAAAAAGCCTTTGCAATGTAAAGTCAGTGAGAACAGGAAAATACTTCACTATCCTCACCAGTCCCTTGAAATCCAAGTTCCTAATCCAAAGCCCTTTTCTTTGAAATCTCATGCAACAGCAGTATTACTGACAACATTGAAAGTCATCTTTAGAATGTAAAGTAATTTCGAATTACTTTTCAGAACTTTAAAACATAACTTGTCTTTCTTTTAAGATCATGTGTTCAGAAATTTGCATTTTCATGGGTAGAGCTGATCCATGGATTAGCTTAGTTTCATAACGGAGATATGTTTTTATGAAAGTGAAAGTGTTAGTTGCAGTTGTGTCCTATCCTTTGTGACCCTGTGAACTGTAGCCTGTCCATGGAATTCTCCAGGCAAGAATACTGGAGTGGGTTGCCATTTCCTCCTCCTGGGGAACTTCTGGACCCAGGGATCGAACCCACATCTCCTGCATTTGCAGGCTGATTCTGTACCACTGAGCCACCTGGGAAGCCCAACAATCCCATATATGCATTTAAAAACATATATATCCCAACCCATGGCACTATTTTTAAATTGCTCAGTTCATGTCTTCTTAGTGCCACTCAACAGTAATCACAAATGCCCTTTTCATTCGAGTTCAAATCTCAACCAAAGTCTGAAATGATTCTCACCATGGCAGAAAATACATCTGCACCCTTCGCAAGAGGACAGGACCTGGGGTCCATGTGCTTCCTGTTTTCCCTCACAGTTTGCTTACTGAACGAATAGTTTCCCCTTAGCCCAGTTGTGTTGGTTAAATCTATGTATATATCCAGACATCTGTTTTGGTTTTCTCTCATCACTTCAAACTCCATATGGATGCAGAGCTTTTCCCTGCACCCAAGCCCACATGGCTGGGCCCTGACATTCTGTCTAACTTTGACAGGCTTATCCATGGAGACTGAGCTCTTTTACCTGGACCCTCTCGCTGCTCAAGGAGGTTCTGCTATATATCATTTAAAACCACAGCTCCATCCGTCTCTTGACTTCTAGTCTAGGCTGATGCCTATGGGCTCCTTTGGCTATATTCCCATTCTGCAGACTGAGTCTCCTTGGATAGCCATACCTGCTGGAATCAAGCCCAAATTCATCAAACATCTTTGGACTCTACAGTTGGACAAGAGAGTCCCTTCATGAAGTCACCCAACATCTGGGGAGTTTTTTATTTCACAGTAACAGTTTTTTCACCACCTTCAGTCTTGTGCTGATTAGGTCCCAGTGCAAATCGCTTCTATATATATTTCCATTTACCATTCTGTCCATTCTCACAAATTTAGTGTGAGACTTTCAGTTCTGGCACATGGCAGCTGAAGAATGCTGTGGAATAGTAAACAACTCATTTCTTTTACATTTATATTTGAAGACTAGCAATAAAATGTGATACTAACTCTTTACACTGGCAGACACAGGAACCTTGAATAGTGAGATTATTAATTGATTTTTATAAAATTATTTAATGAGACTTATTTAAATTGCTTTGATTAAAGTATTTATACTTACTAATTATAAATTGTAGTTTTCTGTATGAATATTTTAGAAGAAACATCATTTACTTTGAAAACAAAATAATTTTTTTATATTTTTTACATATATTCATAGTTTTGATGAAAATACATGTTGTACACTTTGGATATAATAGTATGTTTAGTTCATTAGATCATTACTGTTATCAGAAAACAAACTAGGTAAAAATCTTGATTTCACAACATAATGAGTTTGCTGAGTTGAAACATGAATGCAAGAAAATAATTTTATAGAAAAAATAATATATATATTACAGTTGTTTATTTTATTATTTATCAAGACATCACTAGCCTATCAACCAAATGCCCAACATGAGCAAAAGTAATTAAATTCATTCAACTTTGATATTTTGCCAAATGTCAGTCATATGAAAAATCATAACTTTACACATTTTCAGATTTTGTTATAGAAGTATATTTATCACAGTAGAAAAGCTATTTGATTTACAAGGTAGATGGTATGTTTATACTCCATTTACACTCTTGCCTTGAGCTCAGCAAATGTTAGGGGCAGGCATAACTTCCATTTCATATCAGAAGAAAAACTGAAAAATAATATGTACTTAAAATAGAGTAACAGAACTTTGCCCCTAATTTCTCTTTGCTTCAGTTGTTATTTGTCTGTTTTTGTTGGCGGAGGTGAAAGTGGGATTCTACTTTCTAGAGAAGTGTTTATGTGAACCTCTAAGTACCAATGTTAAAGGATATTTTGAGCTGCTTTCTAAAGAAAGTCACAAAAATACTCATTTGCTTTACTTGATTCTTCTACAGAATACAGTGTTTCACGTAAGAAGATGATCTCGCTTCACAAGTAGGTCTCCCGTACTTGAATCAAAGACACATGATGACTTGTCAGGATGCCTTGCAGGTGGAGGGGTTACGTGCGTGTCATAATCTGCGTAGCCTCATTCTTTGGCAGCTTTGTTGTCCAGTAGAGGGAAAACATAAGGAGCAGCTGAAATCTGTTTCTTATCATTGTGCTTTCCAGAGAATGGAGCTAGTCCTCTTGTCATCTGCTGGCTCGGTATCTGTCTCTGCCATTTGTTCTGTGTGATTTCCCCTGAGGTCAAAATGTTGAAAGACAGCTTCATTCCTTCTGTGCTCCAGTCCTTTGCGTAACACCTGCTCCGAAAATGCTCATCACTCCAGTGTGGTTAGAAGTCATCCAATTGTCAAGTGACCTGGTTTCAAATTTTAATTTATAAAATAAAAATATTTTATTTCATCTTTTCAACATATTATAACCCAACTATTTCATCTGTTCTGTTATTTCTCTTTCCCGGTGTATCCTGTACACACCTGGTTTTATAAACTATGAAAATGGCTGCATGCAAAACATGCATTTTCAGGAGATGGCGTTCAGATATCATGCTGGGCACTTTGAACTGTCCTAAGCCGGGGCCAGTCACTATGAGAAGAGACTGGAAGAAGTCCTAGGAGGGAAGGACTTCAGTTGAGTTGATGGTGGCTGTGTGCAGTGACGTATCCCTTTCTCCAAAGAGAAATGTTACCTGCAATATTCTGGCCACTTGCCCAGTTGGTCACTTGGGATGCTGTCTCTCCAAATCTGCAGCTTCAGTTACATCCACTGTCTTAACGCACTTCCTGTCAGGAATGGTTGTGTAGACGTGCCAGTTCAAATAGCTGTTATATCTGATACATGAGAAGCTGAGAGCAGGAGAGCAAAGAAATTCTCCTGTGTGATGCCAGTGCAGAAGTCAGAGATGTGCCAAATAAACAAATATATATAAGAAAGTTGTTTTGAAGTATTCCCAACTGCTCATTTATTTAAATATATTTCTTCATGCAACCTCAGCTTGCGTATTGATTTTTGGAAGACATCCTGCTTATCCTTATTTTGAGCTTTGGAGGTTTCTCAGAAATTTTAATCAGAATAGTCAGACTGATGGCTCTCGGTGATTACACTATCGACTGATTGCCTCTGTCAGCTGTGTTAGGTAAATAAAAATAGCACCACAAAAGCCGTATATTAAACACTTTTTGTTAGCATGATGTGGTTTTACTTAATACATGGTTCCTGACTTTAGGAATACCCCAAATTTTGTTTTCAAATAGATATTTTGACCACAAAATAATGTTTAGGGTTTTTTTTCTGTAAATAATAAAATTATTTGTCTATTTTTCCCATTTCCAGGCAGAGAAAAAATAAAACCATGCTTGGACCATGGTTAAGTATGCGTATTGTTAGACCTTTTCCTCCACTTTTCCATTGAGCATAAATATTTTTAAAAATTCGAACAACCAGGAAAGATCCAAGTAAATTGAAAAAAAAAATCACAGAAATTTGCTTCTCTTATCGTGTTAAAGGCAACTTCCCCAAATTTTGCTGGCACCCAGTGGTTGCATAGTAATTGCTTGCTGGACTAGATTATTCAACCCTTTCCTTGCATTTACCCATACAAGAGGCAGTTTAAAATAAAATATCAACTTAAGCATGGATTTTTTTTGCTAAAAAATCTTGGCTTCTATTATAAATTCCAACTTAATAGCATATGTTAAATTATTATCTCTAACAAAGTGATGAGTACCAACAGTGGAGAGAAATATGCTACAGTTACTTATTTATACACACTATTCCTATTTTTGTATTTTTTTCAGTTACTAAAATGGAACCATAAACCAGAGGGCAATGCATTCCTTTTCTCTACCACCAGATGCACATAAAAGAACTATGGCTTACAGGGAGGATGCTTCTTGTTTTGTGTGGAATCATCAAGAAACAGATGGAGGGTGATTACGTGGCCTATGTCCTGCTGACTGTTTTAAAGTGAATAAACATTAACTTGTATTCTTTGAGTTTGGTTAGTAAACAGTGATCATGTAGGATGAGGAAAACACAATTTCATATGATCACAGATAATAAAAATATAGTGGGAGTTTTGAGCCATTGAGGTCTGCTACACAAATCCAAAGAATCTGCCTGCAATGCAGGAGATTTGGGTTCCATCCTTAGTTCAGGAAGATCCCCTGGAGAAGGAAATGGCAACGCACTCCAGTGTTCTTGCCTGGAAAATCCCATGAACAGAGGAGCCTGGTAGGCTACAGTCCATGGGGGTCTCAAGAGTTGGACACAACTTAGCAACTAAACCACCACCACCACACAAATCCTGGACCACTGTTTAATGTATAGTGAAATATCTGGGCTGGATAAAGCACAAGCTGGAATCAAGATTGCAAGGAGAAATATATAACCTCAGATATGCAGATGACACCACCCTTATGGCAGAAAGGGAAGAATTAAAGAGCCTCTTGATGAAAGTGAAAGAGGAGAGTGAAGAAGTTGGCTTAAAGCTCAACATTCAGAAAACAAAGATCATGGCATCTGGTCCCATCACTTCATGGCAAATAGATGGAGAAACAGTGGAAACAGTGACAGACTATTTTGTGGGCTCCAAAATCACTGCAGATGATGACTGCAGCCATGAAATTAAGATACTTACTCATTGGAAGAAAAGGTATGACCAACCTAGACAACATATTAAAAATCAGAGACATTACTTTGCCAACAAAGGTCTGTCTAGTCAAACCTACGGTTTTTCCAGTAGTCATGCATGGATGTGAGAGTTGGACTATAAAGAAAGCTGAGCACCAAAGAATTGATGCTTTTGAACTGTGGTGTTGGAGAAGACTCTTGAGAGTCCCTTGAACTGAAAGGAGATCCAACTAGTCAATCCTAAAGGAAATCAGTCCTGAATATTCATTGGAAGGACTGATGCTGAAGCTGAAACTCCAATACTTTGGCCATCTGATGTGAAGAACTGACTCATTGGAAAAGACCCTGATGCTGGGAAAGATTGAAGGTGGGAGGAGAAGGGGATGACAGAGGATGAGATGGTTGGATGGCATCGCCAACTTAATGTGCATGAGTTTAAGTAAATTCCAGGAATTGGTGATGGACAGGGAGGCCTGGGTGCTGCAGTCCACGGGGTTGCAAAGAGTCAGACATGACTGAGCGACTGAACTGAACTGAACCGTCTGTAGGAGACAGTCCAGAGTTCTTGTGCAAAGTGGAATTCATTACATGATTCAGCCCATCATGTGTTTAGGGAAGTTTTGAGTACATTCTTTTACATGATGCTAGAGGTATAAAGATGAGTTTGGTGTAGCATAGTTCCTATCATCAAGGAATGAAGAAATGAGGTGGCTATCATTGCCCCTCTGGTAATTTGCCCTTGATGCCACTGCTTAAGCCAAGCTTCTAAGAACGTAGGCACTTGGTCAGTAGTTGTCCAGTAGGTGACTATTATGCAGAAGCTATAGTAGCCCCTCGCCTCGGGATGGTTAAAAAAGGTTAATGGGAACTCATGACTTCTACCCATTAGCATTTAAGCCCTCAAGTCCTTTTGCTCTTCAGTCATATTTGGGCATTCTCTCTTTCTCTCAGGTGCAGACTTTGTTTTTCTTCCAACGGTCAATCACATTTGGCATAAACCTCTCTTTCCTCCTCCCTTTCCCTCTAATGCTGATTTGGTGGTTGAAACTCTTAGTCCCCCAAATAAAGTGTGCAAGGACCATCACCTTCTTTAATTCCTTTGAATAAAATAGAAACCTAACTGGAGCCCTGCTGTGTGGGGTTGTTTGCGATTAAAACAGTTATTTGTGGACAACTGCTTTCTTTTCCTGGGCAATCTGAGGAGTCCCAGGGCTGATGAAATGGAAGGAGAACCCTTCATGTTCAACCCTCATGGTTACTGCAGGTAATTCTCACTGTCTAAGCCCAGGGGAGGCCTTGAAGCTCAGTAGCCTTTCTGCCACATTTGGGGCCTAAGAATCTCATTGATGTCCAAATCTCAGAGCCAAATGTTCAAACTTCCAGAATCTACAATGCCTTTTTTAAGATTCTGTTGCTTCCTTCAGGCACCACTAGGGAGTGGGTTGAAAATGGCTGAGAATCCCCACTAATCCTGTAAGACTTTAATCTTAGCAAAGTCTTTATTTTAACTTACCAGTTTAGACAGGAAGTGGGTGTCATCTTCAGATACTTTTGTTTTAGCCCCACAAACTCCTCTTAAGACAAGGGAGCCCAAAGTTCCTGGATAACTTCTTAGATGGAAGGGATGGGAAATTATAAAGAACAAAATACAATCACTCATAATCATTATGTTTCTCTCTAAGGACTTAACCTGTCTGCTTCTTCAGTTTTCTTTTTCTTTCTTTTAATGCAATGATTGAATGCTTGCTAGGGGCCAACCTCACAGAAATTCTTAGGGATCAATATCACTAATCCCATCTGAGAGTTGAAGAAACTAGAGGGCAGAAAAGATGAATAAAATAACAGAGCTGATATTTGACTTTGCATCTGTTTACCAATTTCAAGAGAAGTGTATTTAAGTGGGAAGAAATGTCTAATATGAGACTAGGACTCCTGCAAAACAGCCCAAACTTCTGCAAAGTGGGTGATCTTGACAAAGTTGCTTAACCTCCTAGATCCACAGTGTGCTTATCCAGAAACTGAGGTACCTACTCACAGAGTTTATTTGGTTATTAAATGAGCGCATATATGATCTACTACTTTGTAAAGTACTTTGTAAAGCTGGAGGCACTGTACAAATGTAAGACACTAAGCTCTTTCTATAACATTATGACTCTACAAATTACACTTTCAGATACACATACATATATATATTCATATATATATATGAAGCATGCAGGCCTGTATAGATACATATATATATGAATCACTTTTCTATACACCAGAAACTAATACAACATTGTAAGTCAACTATTCTTCAATAAAAAAAGGAAAAACTTCACGATCATGTTCAGTGATCCCCAACTACTAAAGATGCAAGAGACAGTCTACAAGCAGAGCTGAACATCAATTAAGAAATAAACAGAAACCAAGTGACGAGCCATCTGTGAAGAATCTATGCACACTAAATTCACATTTAAAAATCTAAGCATTCTGACGGAGCAAGTTATAGACTACAAATGAGAGCAGGATGACAGTATGTGTTATGACTACAGACAAAAAGAAACACCAACAAAAAATTAAGGCCCCAAATTGAAGATACAAACCAGAAAACTTGTAATGTTTTCCATTTTTATCATGTCTAGCATGTACCAGGAACAGGCCAGGTATACTTGAAGGTAAGTGTCAGATAATCAGTGATGTGATTATTCCTCTTGCATTCAGTCTCATTGAGAAATGACAGACAGATGTCAGAGAGAAACAATATTTTTTTACTAGTAATAACAATTGTTCATTTGGTATTGAGCATTTGCTAAGTGCTTTACAGGGATTAATTAATTGCCTAATAATGCGCTGATTATTTTATCCCCATTTCACAGAAAAGGAACTGGAAAGACAGAGAGAGACAAAGGAAGAAAGAGGGACATCTAGTATTAAGTAGCAGACCAATATTTGAACCCCAGAACTCTGGCTTCAGGAGAGGGCATTTAACAAGTATGTTGTGAAGCTGGATTGAAGAACCTAACTTAGCCCTGAAGCCAGAAGAGCCCTCCTCATATAGCAGCCCAGATATATATCTCTGCACACACACTTTGTGAATTTGGGCTTCCAGAACACCCCAGGGAATTATTACCTGCCTCGAACCCCCCAAGCACACAGAGGCTAAAAATCCCCACACTTGAGAGACTAATGGATTTTTATCTAAGTCTCTGAGGTGTGCCAATCCGAACCAAGGCTTCTAAGATGGGGTTTTGTCCCTCCTCATTATCTTTCCCTTTCTTCAAGTAACTGCAAGGCTAGAAAACGGTAGAGCCACAGATGAAAGTACTCTCAGTCTCTGGATCATGTGTTGGAAATGTATCCCTCTCCCCCTACCCCCCGGGGCTTCCCTCATAGCTCAGTGGGTAAAGAATCTGCCTGCAATGCAGAAGATCCCGGACTGATTCCTGGGTTGGAAAGATCCACTGGAGAATGGATAGGCTACCCACTCCAGTGTTCTTGGGCTTCCCTGGTGGCTCAGCTGGTGAAGAATCTGCCTGCAATGCGGGACACCTGGGTTTAATCCCTGAGTTAGGAAGATCCCCTGCAGAAGGGAAAGGCTACCCACTTCAGTGTTCTGACCTGGAGAATTCCATGGACTGCATAGTCCATGGGGTCACAAAGAGTCAGACACGACTGAGTGACTTTCACTCACTCACACTCACTCACCCTACCTCCTGCAGCCAGAATTATCTTCCTCTGATGATTAAGAGAAATAAACCTTTGTTGTAAATGAGCCACAACACACATTAGGGGTGTATTTGTTATTACAACTATTACTGCCTGCCAATGCAGGAAACATAAGAGACACGGGTTCTATCCCTGGGTTGGGAAGATCCCCTGGAGAAGGGAATGGCAACCACTCCCGCACTCTTGCCTGGAAAATTCCATGGACAGAGGAGCTTGGCAGGCTACAGTCCCTGGGGTTGCTTGGAGTCTGACAGGACTGAGCACACACATTTACCCTAACCAAAATAAAGGAGCAGGGAGAGAAAGGCCGTGCTTACATCAAACTTTAACATATTATCCCTGCCCAGCAGAGCAACACGGATTGATTAATGGATCCCAGAAACTCTTCACTCCACCAATTATATAAATTACTCCTTTTCCTGTGGGGACAAGCTAATGAGAAAGGTGAAAGGAAGAGCAGAAAGCGTTACGCCAATATCTCTCAGAAGAAGTTTCTACATGGAGGCAGAAATGTGAGGACAGTAAGAACACTGGGAGAAAATTGTTTTCCCCATTCTGCAGATATTATTATCCTTCTATGAGATGAGACAATTGAGATACAAAGAGGTTAAGTAGCTTGTCTACATTTCCTTATACTTCTACTTTTATTTGTAAGATATAATTTGATTATATGACAGCAAAACAAAAGGTCTAAAAGCAATATATGTCAAATGTGAACACAATTATGGAGCCGTGAACATACATTCATGCTCTAAAGACCAAAATTAGGGAAGAGACTTTTTAAACAAAATGCCTTTGACAAGAAAAGCTTAAACCAAAATACAATAGATTTGCCCATTATACTTTCCTACTGCAAATCTCTGTTAAATATTTAACAATGAACTGTTCTCCTCTCAAAAAGAACATCCAGAGAACACAATAAGGAATCAAGGCTGTGTCCTTGGTTTTGAGGAGGAAAATTGTATAAAAGTGCAATGCAGTTTTCTGACAAATTCAGAATCTCTACTTTAAACTGGGTCTTTGCATGTGTGTGTGTGTGTGTGTGTGTGTGTGTGTGTGTGTGTGTGTGTGTGTGTGCTAAGTCGGTTCAGTCATGTCCAGCTCTTTGCAACCCCATGGACTATAGCCCACCAGGCTCCTCTGTCCATTCTCCAGGCAAGAATACTGAAGTGGGTTGCCATGCCTTCCTCCAGGGGATCTTCCTGAACCAGTGATCAAATCTTCATCTCTTAAAAGTCTCCTATAATGGCAAGCGTGTTCTTTACCACCAGCAAACCACTTTACCACTAAAGCCCAAACTGGGTCTTTACTGCCAGATAATCACCTTCCATACTTTATGTTGATTCCTTCAACTTCACATAATACTCATCCCCAGTCATTTCCATCTTCCTCAAGGTCTAGGCCTCTAAAGAATCTCACTTGCAGTTCCGCAGACACTGCAAGTTGGGATGTGAAAATAATTCTGCTTTATGGGAGCTGAAAGTGGGGTCTATAAGACAGAGAGCTGTGTTGGATACGTCCTCTGAAAGTGTCCAAGGTTCTGAGACTCTCCTATGGGTTCTGAGAGAATGCCACCGTATCTGAAATGCAGGAGTATAAGATAGCATCAGGAGCACTAACTTACTAATCTAAAATACAAAATAGGAGACTTCCCTGGTGGTCCAGTGGTTAGGAATCCACCTTCCAATGCAGCGGATGTGGATTCATCCCTGGTTAGAGAACTAAGGTCCCACACGCTGCAGGATCTAAGGGGTGAGGAAGCCTTCACACCGCAGCCACGGAGCCCGTGTACTGCAGCTAGAAAGAGGCCCGCCAGCCACAGTGACGAGCTCACATGCCACAAGGAAAGATCTCAGGTGCCACAACTAAGACCCGAAGCAGCCAAAAATAAATAAATAAACATTTTAAAAAATACGCACTATAACTGCCTCATTCACACGATCTGCACATTCTCCCTTTGTGTGCACCCTATGTTAGAATCTACATCATTCTCTGGGACAACATGTGAAGGGCTGGCACGGGAATGAGACCGCTTGATCTCCCCAGGATGAAGGCCTTCTCTCTCTGGACTCAGCTCACCTGAATCTGCAGGTTGCTTGGAAGGCCAGGAACCAGAGATTGGGGCTTGGAATAAATGTTGAACTTTCTCCAGCTTCCCTCCTTGGCCCTCTTCTCTTTCTATATCTGTTCCCCAGGCTATCTCACCCACACACGTAACTTATATCATGTAATAGAGTCAGATGACTCACAAACATGTATCTCCCAGCCTTAACCTCTTCTCTGAGTTCCAATCCATCCACCAGTCTCGACATTTCCACTTGAAAGTCTCAAGGGCATCTCAAAATAAGCACATCCCTGAAATCAGCTCATGAAGTTCCCACTCAAGACCGCCTCTCCTGGTGTGCTGTCTCAGTAGAATGGCACTAACTTTACTTGGCTGCATAGGAAGAATAGCAGGAGCCATCCTTGATAAGATCCTCTCCCTTACCACCTTCATAGTTGATTCTTTCCTGAGTCTTGTTGATTCTAGCCTTTAAAAAAGTCTCACCAATATTTACACTTCAATCCATCACAATCAACAAAATTATCTTTCAATTACCCTCAACTCTCACCTGGGCAATTACAGTAGCCTAGCTGATCTCCAGGCTTCCATTTTCCAACTTACCCTTCATATTATAATTATAATGATTCATCAATATTTAAAACATTTATCAGTATCCCATGCCTCCTCCAGCAATCATTTCCCACTGCTGTTGGGATAGATAATACAAATCTTCTAAATGCCATTTGAGGTTCTGCCTGGCCTCAGTGCATCTCTCCAACTTCATCTTCCTTCACACTCCACCGCCCCCTCAACACAGCTCTGAACACCCTGGTGTTTCAGGGTCTTGTATTTGCTGTAGCTCCCCCAGCCCCAGCAGCACGGCACTTGCTATTCCTCCTCTCAAGCACCCACATGTACCCATCCCTTCTTCAGAGAGTTACTGCTGCATATTTTTTTCAGATTTTGATTCAGATAGGACATCCTCAAAAATTGCTCCCTGGCCTCACTGACTCGAACAAACTTCCCTGGTCTAGGCGCTCCAAGGCCCATGTTCCTCCTTCATAGCATTCGTCATCATTGCCATTTTATATCTGTAAGCTCCGAAGGAAAGAATTGTGTCCGTTTTTACTCATGACTTTGTATCCCAATGTTTTGCACAAATTTTGCCCATAAAAGGTGTTGAATATTAGTTTGGCAAATGATAAATAAAAAAGCAGAAATAGAACTACTGTATGACCCAACAATTCCACTCCTAGATATATATTTATAAAAAAATTCTTCAAAACACTAATTCAGAAAGACACATGCACCCCAGGGCTCACAGCAGCACTATTTACAACAGCCAAGATATGGATGAATGGATAAAGATGTGGTATATAGAGAACATATATTCACAGTAGTATATGGAATGCTACTTAGCCATAAAAATGAATGAAGTTTTCCCATTTAAAGTGACAAGGATGGATCTGGAGGGTACTATGGTACATGAAATGTCAGACAGAGGAAGACAAATGCTGTATGATATCACATATGTAGAATCTCTAAACAATAACAAACTAGTGAATAAAACAAAAAAGAAGCAGACTCCCAGATATAGAGAACAAACTAACGGTTACCAATGGGGAGGGGGGCAGAGGGGAGAAAGGAGAGACAATATTGGGATAGGAAGGAAAAAAGTTATTATGAGATTATATGAAATCCTGTATGTGAAACTCTCAAAAGCTGTTAAGCACTACACACATTCAGGTCTCAGCACATGTTAGTTATTATTAATATTATAGGTTTTTCTCTTTTTCTGTACTTCTTTTTCTTTTTTTCCCTGTACTTTTAAGTCTTATCAGTGGCTCCATAATCTGACTGACTAGGTCTTTTTGTAATCACATTAGTATATAAACTCAGTATTCCCTGTCCTTTGAGAGAGGGAAGTTGGATCTGGTTTAATGTAAAAGGATAGGCCCATTCCCACACACCCAAAATGCAGAACCAGGCTTCACACATGCAGGAGAACTTACTTGTGATCTATGTAATTTACAGTCTGATCCTTCTTACTATCTCTCCTCTGAAGCAACAGTCCTCTTGCAGAAGGATGTGATGGCATCCCAAGTCTCTTCTTCAATGGCACAACCCCAGTTATTACCCACAAAACACCATTTCTAAAATCCTCATAATCATGGTTCAACTACACTCCCTCTCATGGATGATGTACCCAGAATTGAGTATAATGCTTGGAATGTGGTTTAATGAAGTGCCCTGCTCACCACTGGACAGTAATAAGCAACTTATGACTAAGTTTATGGGATTCCCAGGTGGCTCTGTGATAAAGAATCTGCCTGCCAATGCATGAAACAAAGATGTGAGTTTGCTTCCTGGGTTGGAAAGATCCCCTGGAATAGTAAATGGCAACATACTCTAGTATTCTTGCCTGGGAAATTTAATAGACAGAGAAGCCTGGGGGGCTATAGTCCAGATATGACTCAGAAACTGAGCACACACACCCACAACTAAGTTTATAGATTTTTGTTGCTTATTGTTTATTCACTAAGTCATGTCCAACTCTTTTGTGACCCCATGGACTGTAGCTTGCCAGGCTCCTCTGTCCATGGGATGTCCCACACAAGATTATTGGAATGGATTGCCATTTCCTTCTCCAAGGGATCTTCTGGGATTGAAATCAAGTCTCCTACAGTGGCAGGCAGATTCTTTACCACTTAGTCACCAGAGAAATTTATAGACACACTTCCAAAACTATAGTGAAGCCTATTTTAAATTGAGAATGAAGGGGAGTGTATTGGATTGAACAGTATCCCCTTCCCCTCTCAATTCACGTCCTTCCCAGAACCTTAGAATGGGACCTCATTTGGAAATGTCATCGCAGATATAATTAGTTAGATGAGGTCCTGCTGGAGTAGGATGGACCCTTTATCCAATATAATTAGTGTCCTTATAAAAGAGACAGGGAGACAGATAAAGATAGGGGAATGCCCTGTAATGACACAGATGCGCAAAAGAAAGACCACCAGGTAATGACAGGAGACTGGAATTCTGCAGCAATGTCAAGGATTGCCGGCAGCCACCCCAAGATGCAAGAGAGGCATGGAAAAGATGTCCCCTCTCAGCCCTTCAAAAGGAACCAATCCTGCTAATCCTTGAGCTTGAATTTGTAGCCTTTAGAATGGTGAGTTCAGAAAACTAAGATCATGGCATCTGGTCCCATCACTTCATGGCAAATAGATGGGGAAACAGTGGAAACAGTGTCAGACTTTATTTTTGGGGGCTCCAAAATCACTGCAGATGGTGATTGTAGCCACAAAATTAAAAGACGCTTACTCTTTGGAAGAAAAGTTATGACCAACCTAGAGAGCATATTCAAAAGCAGAGACATTACGTTGCCGACTAAGGTCCATCTAGTCAAGGCTATGGTTTTTCCTGTGGTCATGTGTGGATGTGAGAGTTGGACTGTGAAGAAAGCTGAGCACCGAAGAATTGATGCTTTTGAACTGTGGTGTTGGAGAAAACTCTTGAGAGTCCATTGGACTGAAAGGAGATCCAACCAGTCCATTCTAAAGGAGTGTTCTTTGGAAGGACTGATGCTGAAGCTGAAACTCCAGTACTTTGGCCACCTCATGCGAAGAGTTGACTCATTGGAAAAGACTCTGATGCTGGGAGGGATTGGGGGCAGGAGAAAAAGGGGACGACAGAAGATGAGATGGCTGGATGGCATCACTGACTCGATGGACATGAGTTTGAGTGAACTCCGGGAGATGGTGATGGACAGGGAGGCCTGGCGTGCTGCGATTCATGGGGTCGCAAAGAGTGGGACATGACTGAACGACTGAACTGAACTGAGAATGGTGAGAACATTAATTTCTGTTTTAATCCTCGACAAAATTTTTTTTGTGTGCTAAATGCTTTATTGTTTTATTTTATTTTATTTTAGTTTTTTATTTTTTTAAATTTTAAAATCTTTAATTCTTACATGCGTTCCCAAACATGAACCCCCCTCCCACCTCCCTCCCCATAACATCTCTCTGGGTCATCCCCATGCACCAGCCCCAAGCATGCTGTATCCTGCGTCAGACAGACTGGCGATTCAATTCTTACATGATAGTATACATGTTAGAATGTCATTCTCCCAAATCATCCCACCCTCTCCCTCTCCCTCTGAGTCCAAAAGTCTGTTATACACATCTGTGTCTCTTTCCCTGTCTTGCATACAGGGTCGTCATTGCCATCTTCCTAAATTCCATATATATGTGTTAGTATACTGTATTGGTGTTTTTCTTTCTGGCTTACTTCACTCTGTATAATCGAGAGAAAGTCACTGTTTTCTGTAGGTATCACCCTCTCCTTCCTCCCCATCCTCCTCATGAACCTTGAAGCAGAGGGGTGCTTTAGGGGACCTTGCCCATCTATGCATGGATCTACTATGTGTTGGTCTCAAAAGTCCTCCATATTCAAATTCTTGGGACCACCTTGCCACAGCTCTCAGAGCTAACCAAAGAAAACAATGTTGCTGGATTTATATTGGATTCTTACTACAGGCATTTGCATTAATGCTGCACTTATCTTGAACAATCTAAAGGCTTTCAAAAAAATGAAACAACTTTGTTTATGCTCCTCTTGTATTATTTCCAAAACATGTATTTAAGCAAAACTGGACAGGTTTTCAGTCTCTGTTTGGGTTATCATATTTAGGTAAGAAAATTAAACATTGGCAACGTTCCTTGCATTTGGTCAAGAGCACCATTTCCAGCTTGTTCTACTTTCTCTCTCGCCCTGTGAATCTCTGTTTGCATTGCTGTTCTCTCAAGGCCTCTGTTTGTCAACTCTAATACCCCTCCCCTCCCTTTTGCATAGATTGACCCTGGGGAATCTTGTGGTTTTCATTTTCATATCAAACACAAGTCTGTCTCTCCTAAGGAAATGTTTTAATAAAGCAAGCCAGTCTCACCAACCTGATGCTTCTCTGAGTGCCCTCTTCCCATTGCAAGAGAGCAGGGCCGCTGCTGTGATTCTGAGTTAGATATTCTACCGTCACGAAGTCACACTTGGCTTGGTGAGTGGCAGCAATTACTTAGTGAGGATTTGCTGTGCGCCAGACGGAGGTCATGGTAATAGAATCCTCCTTTATTCAGGGTCCTGGGACCAATGACCAGAACAGGTCTAGCCCTGAATAAAGCATTTCTGACGAGATGCTTATCTTGAAGAATCTTCTGCATCGACTATAACACTGCAGTTAGAGAGCCAACATATATTCAATAGCTATAAAATGGGACGCAAAGAGCTAAAAACCACAATAAAATCTAGTGGTTTTGCAGTCTCAGCAAGCGACTCTCAGAATGAAGAAATGTTGCTATTAAAAAATTATTTGAAAAGCAGAGACATCAATTTTGCATGTCTTATATTACTCTGTTTACAGTCTGTTGTTTTAGATAAAGGTCTAGAAAAGATTTCTCATACTTTGTGGGCGGCTTAGTTTCAATGTACTCCTCCAGGGGAAAAGAATAAGGAAAAATCAAATAAATATGTTTGTGCATAAGGAACAAATAATTTGGTTGCCAAAGGGAAAATTCATTAGGCTGAAAATTATTCTCTAGAGATAGATATTGTGAAATCAAGGTTTGCTTTTTTTCTTCTTCAAAATTTCTTTGATATTCCATCTTGTTATTTGTGGAGAAGCTCAGTGGCATGAAGAGTCTCAAAATATATTATCATTAAAAGCTATGGGTTCTTAAACAAAACTTATGTAAAATATTAGGGATTCAAGTCCTTAGAAAAATACCTAATGTATCCAAAATCAAAGTAGTCTGTTTTATCTTTAAAGTTAAAGCAAGAAGAGCAAAACACTCCATCTATGTTCCTTTAGAGAAGGAGGGCTTAATCTCCCATGTCTAGGGAATCTATGTTGGATGATGGATTTCAGGGGATCCCTGAGCCTCATGGTTACAAAATTGCAAAGGTGGGATTATTCACTTTCTTCTGAGACAAGGGTCTATCATTTTATCAGATTTTCAAAAGTCTATGACATCTCAAAATTAAGATGCATTGCAAAGAAAACTCTGTTTGAAAGCTTTAAAATAAAACTGTGGGTTATCATTACTAAAGTAATGACTAAATATTAGAAAATTGAAATGCTTAGTTTCTTTTGAATATAAGACAAGAATTAAGATTTTTGATTAATTTTCCTTCTATCAGGAAATGGAGCAGAAAAGGGGAACTAGAGTATTTCCTTTTTAGAATAGGGTAGTATAGCTACAACTTAGGTAAAAAAATTGAGGTAGAGAAAAGGCCTCCCTGGTCTCAGAGGGAAAGAATCCACTGGACAATGCAGGGGACACGGGTTTAATCCCTGATCCAGGAAGATCCACATGCCTCAGGGCAACAAAGTCCATGGGCTACAACTCTGAGCCCGCACCCCAGCAGTGCCCTGCAACAAAAGAAGCCACTCATGCACCACAAATGGAGAGTAGCCCTGCTCACCACAACTAAAGAAAGCCTTCACGCAGCAACAAACACACAGCACAGCCAAAAATAAAAGATAAATAAACTAAAAAAAAAAAAAAAGTATCGAGAGGAAGAGTCAAGGAATCCTAAAACCTTCAATAAATTTTCCTAGAGAATATGACACATTTCATTCAATACCTCCTGGATTAAATGCAATGTCCACTTTTGCTAAATGCTACATTAAAAAAAAATCATCTTCAAAGCTCATTCTATTTTCTCCCCTCCTTATTCAGCAAGACCACCACTCTGTTCTCTAAAGATCCTTATATTTCCTATGCTTAGATCTCTCTTCAAAGAGGCAGAACTTCCTACATCTCTACTTTGTGACTCAATTGTCTGGGTGTCTATTCTAAAAGTCATATCATTTTTTGGGGAAGTGGATATCCGGTTTTCCCAACACCATTTGACTGTGTACCATTCTATATCATTTCTCCATATGTATGCTTGGCTTCCATGTTGAAGATGAGCTGGCTGTATATACATAGGCTTATTTCTGGGCTCTCTCTTCTGTTCCATGGTCCTGTTATATCTGTTTTTACATCAGTACCATACTATTTTCAATTACTGCAGCTTGGTAATGTATCTTGAAATAGGATGTGATACTCCCAACTTTGTTCTTCTTTTTCAGGATTACTTTAGCTATTCATGATCTTTTATGGTTTCATATGAATTTCAGGATTTGTTTTTTTCTTTTTCTGCCCAACTTAGTGTATATAGTTAATGACACTGCATACTTTAAAATATATTAAAAGGGTAGGCTCCATCTTAAGTGGTCTTACCCCACAGGGAAAAAAAGTGCAATAAAATAAAATTCATACTGAAGAGGCCTGTCAAATGATACATATGCCATTCCTTTCTCTAAACTCGGACACTCTGCCGATAACTCTTGTCTCATGAAAAGCCTCATACTGTTGCACAATGGGACTTCCCGGGTGGCTCAGTGGTTAAGAATTCGCCTGCTAATGCAGGGGACATAGGTTCAATCCCTGGCCTGGGAACTAAGATCCCACATGCCAAGGGGGCAACTAAGCCCCTATGCCATAACCACTGAAGCCCAAATGTCCTAGAGCCAATGCTTTGCAACAAAAGAAGCCTCTGCAATAAGCCTGCACCCCATAACTAGACAGTAGCCCTGGCTCACTGCAACCAGAGCGCCTGTGCACACACAGCAACTAAGCCTGTGCACCGCAATGAAGACCCGGTGCAGACAAAAACTTAATTTAAAAAAATGGTGTTGTTTCTTTTCAACTAAGATCATGGCATCTGGTCCCCTCACTTCATGGCAAATAGATGGGGAAACAGTGACAGACTTTATTTTGTGGGGCTCCAAAATCACTGCAGATGGTGATGGCAGCCATGAAATTAAAAGATGCTTGCTCCTTGGAAGAAAAGCTATGACCAACCTAGATGGCATATTAAAAAGCAGAGACA
Organism: Ovis canadensis; assembly: GCF_042477335.2. Classification (NCBI taxonomy): domain Eukaryota; kingdom Metazoa; phylum Chordata; class Mammalia; order Artiodactyla; family Bovidae; genus Ovis; species Ovis canadensis. Next base: position 124,372,516 of record NC_091247.1, on the reverse strand, counting down.
CTACTTTACCAATAAAGGTCCATCTAGTCAAAGCTATGGTTTTTCCAGGAGTCATGTATGGATGTGAGAGTTGGACTATAAAGAAAGCTGAGCACTGAAGAATTGATGCTTTTGAACTGTGATGTTGGAGAAGACTCTTGAGAGTTCCTTGGACTGCAAGGAGATCCAAGCAGTACATCCTAAAGGAAATCAGTCCTGAATACTCATTTGAAGGACTGATGCTGAAGCTGAAACTCCAGTACTCTGGCCACCTGATGTGAAGAACTGATTCATTTGAAAAGACTCTGATGCTGGGAAAGACTGAAGGTGGGAGGAGAAGGGGATGACAGAGGACGAGATGGTTGGATGGCGTCACCGATGCGATGGACATGAGTTTGAGCAGGCTCCAGGAGTTGGTGATGGACGGAGAAGCCTGGTGTGCTGCAGTCCATGGGGTCACAAAGAGTCGGACACGACTGAGAGACTGAATTGAACTATAGTTCTTTCATAAAGGCTTTGACCTAATAATCACATTTGTGAAAGAACATTTGAAGACCCATTCTGGACACTTTCCTCTCCCTTATCCTCACATTCTATTTTTCACAAATTCCTGCCGGTTTTACACATCTCTCAAATTTATCCCTCTTTCTCTCTATATATATCTCCATCTTGGTTCAGATTACCACCATTGCTTGCCTGGATAAGAAACAGTCTATCTCGCTAGCTTAGTATCTGTTGCCTTTTTACAAGCCATTCTTTCTGTGGCAGCCAGAGTTATTCAGAAGCATAAATCTTGTCATCATGATCTGTATAAAACCATTCAATAGCTTCTAACAGCTCTTGAGATTATGTCCAAAATGTTTAACATGGATGCAAAATCCTAGCCAGTGTGACCTTTAGCTTATTCCTCATGTAAGCTTTTACTATTCTTCTTGGTCTCCACAATCTACTTTCACTGGTTACTATTAAAAGATCTCTCAAAACTGTTAAGTTCTGTGTCTGCTCAAGGCCTTTGTTCTTTTCTTCTTTGCTTGAGATGGCTCAGCTGATAAAGAATCCGCCTGCAATGCAGGAGACCTGGGTTCGATGCCTGGGTTGGGAAGATCCCCTGGAGAAGGGAAAGGCTACCCACTCCAGTATTCTGGCCTGGAGAATTCCATGGACTCTTTGGTCCATGGGGTTGCAAAAAGTCGGACACGACTGAACGACTCTCATGTCAACTCATTTGAGACTATCATACAAGCATGCTGCATGCTTTACCGTTTCCCAGTTCTGCTCTGAGTTACTAATCCGCTCCTTCAAACCTTAGCATACACATCGCTCCACGTGGAAGCGTCCACTGGCCTCCTTCCAAGGTCAGTATCATCCCCTACTTCCATACCCGGTGTCGCCTATTTTTCTTTTATATCAAGTAGCAGTCTGCAATTTTATATTAATATTTGTGTCATTATTTGAGGACTGTCTCCCTCCATCTCCCCCTATTAGCCATAAGACCTAGCATTATCTGTTTCACACCACAATTTTATTCCAAATAAATACTGAATAATGAATGAATGGGTAGTTCTGATCTCTATAAGGAAACTGTACACTATAAGAGCGAGAGTCAAAACGCATAAAGAGGGAGAGTGCAGAAAGCCCTGCTGGCTATCTCCTTTCCTTTCTTCGCGACCGCTTTTATATATCATCAAAGCAGAACTTCAACTCCATTGAGCTGAAGATCTATTTGTCTTACCATTAACAAAAGACAAAAATGCACTTTAAAAAATTTGCCTGGGGATATTGTGTCAGAGTTGCAGCGGAAAACAGGACTCAGTTCAAAGGAAGAAATTTGTTGAAAAACTTCTCATTGAAGTACATACGGGTAAATGAAGGAAACAAATGAGATGGTGACGCTCCAGAGACCAGTATCAGCAGGAGAACATTACTGCCCTTCATACCAAAGGGAAAAGAGGAAAGATGGACTAAGGGCCTCCCAATGGCAGTTATAGTTGAGAGGCAGGCAGAATCAGCCCTCTGTAAGTTTAGTGCCAAATTTGGGATGGTACAGGGGAAAAACATGCTCTCTCTTTCTGCCCTTGTCTCCCACTCATTGAACCATCTAGAAGCCAGATGTAAGCAAGCCTGGGACTGGTGGTCCACAGGGGCCAGCCTCTTCTGCAAATAATGCATGACAGACAAGAGGAAGACTGAGTCTGGAGCTGAATACGGATTTAGGCACATACATCCCTATTAGGAATGGAAAGCTTCAATTTACTACAAGAATCCCATGGACAGGGAGCCTGGCAGGCTACAGTCCATGGGGTTGCAAGAGACAGACACAACTTAGCCACTAAACCACCACAAGAAAGAGATGCCTAGAGAAATGTGCTTGACATTATCTGTGCACTTATCCAATTTGGGTCACAAAGACAGGTTAGCTCCATAGGAAGACTACAGTAAAAATTCAAACTCTTTTAAAACCAAAACCAACAGATTTATCTTAGTGAAAAGAGAAGAATGAATTTAATTAGCAATGAAGAGCTAAAAGATAGGTAGTAAAGATATAACTACAGTTATAAAATGAATCTAAACACTGATAGCGCCAACTCATCATTCATAAACCTCAGTTTCTTTGATAGGCAGAGTAATGCTTGCCAACCCCCTCTTCCCCACCAAAGATATCCAAGTCTGAATCCTTGGAACCTGTGAATATGTTAGGTTACAAGACAAAGGATAATTAAATTTGCAGGTGGAAATAATGTTGCTAATTAGTTGGCCTTAAAATAGGAAGATTATCCTGGATGATCAATGTAGGCACTACTAGCATCATAAGGTTTCTTAAAAGCGGACAAGGGAGGCAGGAAAGGAAGTTAGAATGACTCTGTATAAGAAGGACTTCAAAGTTACTGTTACTGGCTTTGAAAATGGAGGAAAAGATTGATGAGCAAGGAATGTGAGCAGCCTCTAGAAGCTGGAAAAGGGAAGGAACTGGATTCTCTCTTGGAGGCTTTAGAAAGGAATGCCAGCCTGTAGACACCTTGAATTAGTCCAATGAAACCCATGTCAGAGGTACGACTTACAGAACTGCAAAATCATAAATTTCTGCTGTTTTAAGCCACTAAGTATGTGGCCTTTTTTTTTTTGTTTACAGCACAAACAGAAAATGAATAGTGTCCTCATTTGTGAAATGGGGGCTAAAAATACTGCTCTTGAGAAGAAATTTAAAATATGATGGAGCTCCTCCCCCAAAATAAATATTTTAAGGGTCAGACTCGACACTTATGAAATGGTAGGCTGCTTCATAAAGGCATGTCTTCATTTCTGCAGCAGAAAATGTCTTGAAAAGCCTACCTGGCTGAATCACAGAGAAGTCTGTTAAAAAGATTTTTTCTCTGTTTGTGGAATACAACTGCTCTAAATCAATCAGTCAGCCAGACATGATCCTATTTATTTTAATTAACTAACTAAATATGTTATATATATTGCCAATGACAAGAAAAAAATGCATGTTTATAAAAATTAATTTTAAAATACAATGTAAAATCTAAAATGTGTACAATTATTTGGTATAGAGTAGCCTATAATTCCAAACAGATTTTGAAATCTCATGTTATAGTTCAGCACAGCTGCTCAAGTAGCCAGGGTGACTCTCCTCTGGGCTCTTTCTTTCTCTGGCCCACCTTCCTATATGTCTTGTCAATGTATCCATCCAGCCAATGGAAGACGAAAGAGCAGCCCACAGAGCAGGGAAGTCTGTGAGTAGGATCTAGAAAGTGCACATATACCTTACCATGTGTTCAAACTTAATCACTTAGCAACACATTACAACAAAAATACTGAGAAATGTAGTCTAGCTGCATGTAAATCCACAAAGAGAGACTAGATCTGGTGAATAGCCAGAGGTCTTCACTTCATGCATAATGTAACAAAAGCTAAAAACCTGGAATTGCCTATATTTAAAAACTCATGTCCCATTGGTTTAGGTCTGAGACTTCAACAATGATTAGTGAAGCTATTGTTTGACTATCAATTATCAGTGGAAACCTGTTGCTTTCTAGTTTCTAAGGCCTAATAGAGATACCAAGGGAACATTCCATGCAAAGATGGGCTTGATAAAGGACAGAAATGGCATGGACCTAACAGAAGCAGAAGATATTAAGAAGAGGTGGCAAGAATACACAGAAGAACTGTACAAAATAGATCTTCATGACCAAGATAGTCACAATGGTGTGATCATTCACCCAGAGCCAGACATCCTGGAATGTGAAGTCGAGTGGGCCTTAGAAAGCATCACTATGAACATAACTAGTGGAGGTGATAGAATTCCAGTTGAGCTATTTCAAATCCTGAAAGATGATGCTGTGAAAGTGCTGCATTCAGTATGCCTGAAAATTTGGAAAACTCAGCAGTGGCCACAGGACTGGAAAAGGTCAGTTTTCATTTTAAACCCAAAGAAAAGCAACGCCAAAGAATGCTCAAACTACCACACAATTGCACTCATCTCACATGCTAGTAAAGTAATGCTCAAAATTCTCCAAGCCTGGCTTCAGCAATACATGAACTGTGAACTTCCAGATGTTCGAGTTGGTTTAAGAAAAGGCAGAAGAACCAGAGATCAAATTGCCAACATCCTCTGGATCATGGAAAAAGCAAGAGAGTTCCAGAAAAACATCTATTTCTGTTTTTTGACTATGCCAAAGCCTTTGACTGTGTGGATCACAATAAACTGTGGAAAATTCTGAAAGAGATGGGAATCAGACCACCTGACCTGCCTCTTGAGAAACCTATATGCAGGTCAGGGAGCAACAGTTAGAACTGGACATGGAACAACAGATAGACTGGTTCCAAATAGGAAAAGGAGTACCTCAAGGCTGTATATTGTCACCCTGTTTATTTAACTTATGCAGAGTACATCATGAGAGATGCTGGGCTGGAAGAAGCACAAGCTGGAATCAAGATTGCTGGGAGAAATATCAATCACCTCAGATATGCAGATGACAACACCCTTATGGCAGAAAGTGAAGAGGAACTAAAAAGCCTCTTGATGAAAGTGAAAGAGGAGAGTGGAAAAAGTTGGCTTAAAGCTCAACATTCATAAAACAAAGATCATGGAACCTGGTCCTATCACTTCATGGGAAATAGGTGGGGAAACAGTGGAAACAGTGTCAGACTTTATTTTGGGGGGCTCCAAAATCACTGCAGATGGTGATTACAGCCACAAAATTAAAAGATGCTTACTCCTTGGAAGGAAAGTTATGACCAACCTAGATAGCATATTGAAAAGCAGAGACATTACTTTGCCAACAAAGATCCATGTAGTCAAGGCTATGGTTTTTCCAGTGGTCATGTATGGATGTGAGAGTTGGACTGTGAAGAAAGCTGAGCGCCAAAGAATTGATGCTTTTGAACTGTGGTGTTGGAGAAGACTCTTGAGAGTCCCTTGGACTGCAAGGAGATCCAACCAGTCCATCCTAAACAAGATCAGTCCTGGGTGTTCATTGGAAGGACTGATGTTGAGGCTGAAACTCCAGTACTTTGGCTACCTCATGCGAAGAGTTGACTCATTGGAAAAAACCCTGATGCTGGGAGGGATTGGGGGAAGGGAGAAAAGGGGACGACAGAGGATGAGATGGCTGGATGGCATCACCAACTCGATGGACATGAGTTTGGGTAAACTCTGGGAGTTGCTGATAGACACGGAGGCCTGGCGTAGAGCGATTCATGGGGTTGCAAAGAGTCGGACACGACTGAGCAACTGAACTGAACTGAACTGAACTGAAGGCCTATCACACAGCCGTTTGAGAATTAAAAGTGGTTACATACATGTCACTTATCATAAAGTTTGGCACCTAATAAGCACTCCATATAAATTAGATCTAATATATTATCGAAATTATCACCACAGTTAAAATTGTCACTATGTAATTTGTGATAGAAAAGAGAATAAAACTAATAAATTGAGATCAAAAGCAATAACACAGTAAGAGTAAGGAACTTTAGCAACCTATATCAATGGATAAATCATCCAGGCAGAACGACAGAAAATCAGTAAGGAAACACTGGGCTTGAGTGACATTTTAGAGCAAATGGACATTCATATACATATATATACACATATAAATATATAAATACACACACACATATATATGTAACATTCCATTTAAAAGCAGCAGAATACAATTCTTTTCAGAAAGTGTATATGAAACATTCTCCAGGACAGTTCACATGGTAGGCCACAAAACAAGTCTCAGTAAATGTTTAAGAAATTAGGATTCTATCAAGCATCTTTTCTTACCACAATGCTATGAGACTAGAATTCAACTACAAGAAGAAAAAAATAAAATAAAAGCAAAAACTCAACATATGTAGGCTAAACAATATGCTACTAAACAACAAATGGATCACTTAAGGAATCAAGAAATATCTGGAGACAAATGAAAATGAAAACACACAATTCAAAATCTATGGGATGCTACAAAAGCAATTCTAAGAGAGAAATTTATAGAGATCTGAGCCTATCTCAAGAAATAAGAAAAACCTCAAATAAAACACCCAAGTTTACATTTAAAGAAACTAGAACAATAACAACAACAACAAAAGGATAAAACCCAAAGTCAGTAAATGGAAAGAAACCTTAAAGATTAGAACAAAAATAAATAAAATAATAAAATAGAGATTTAAAAAATACTAGAAAAGATTAATGAAATTAAGAGCTGGTTCATTTAAAATATAGATAAAATTGATAAACCCTTAGCCAGACACATCATGGAAAAAAAGAGAGGCTCCAAATCAATGTCAGAAATGAAAAAGAAGAAGTTTATACCTGACATCACAGAAATACAAAGGATTATAAGAGATGACTATGAACAATTATATACCAATAAAATGGACAACCTAGAAGAAATAAACAAATTCCTAGAAATGTAAAATGTCCCAAGACTGAGCCAGGAAGAAATAGAAAACATGAATAGACCTATTACCAGTGATGAAATTTAATCATTAATGAAACAGTTCCCAAAAAACCAAAGTCCAGGGCTAGATGACATCACATGTAAATTCTACCATACATTTAAGAAGCTGGGCTGCTGATGCTAAGTTGCTTCAGTCGTGTCGGACTCCATGTAACCCCATAGATGGCAGCCCACCAGGCTCCCCTGTCCCTGGGATTCTCCAGGCAAGAACACTGGAGTGGGTTGCCATTTCCTTCTCCAATGCATGAAAGTGAAAAGTGAAAGTGAAGTCACTCAGTCGTATCTGACCCTTAGCGACCCCATGGACCGTAGCCTACCAGGCTCCTCCGTCCAGGGGAGTTTCCAGGCAAGAGTACTGGAGTGGGTTGCCATTGCCTTCTCCAACATTTAAGAAGACTTAACACTTATCCTTCTTAAACGGTACCAAAAAAATTGCATTAATAGAAGGAATACTTCTGAATTCATTCTACAAAACCAATATCACCCTGATAACAAAACTGGACAAAGATATCACACACAGAAAAATTATAGGCCAATATCACTGATGAACATAGATGTAAAAATCCTCAACAAAAACATTAGTAAACTGAATTCAACAATAATTTAACAGGATCATATACCATGATCACATGGGATTTACCCCAGGGATACAAGGGTGGTTCAATACCCATTCAGTTCAGTTCAGTCACTCAGTCGTGTCCGACTGTTTCTGACCCTGTAGACTGTGGCATGCAGCATGTCAAAACCCATTAAATCAATTTAATATATCATACTAACAAACTGAAGAATAAAAATTGCATGATCATCTCAATAGATGCAGGAAAAGCTTCAGACACCATTCAACATCCTTTTGTGACAAAAACTCTCAACAAAGTGGTTATGGATTGCCAGATGGCTCAGTGGTAAATAATTCACTGACAAATGCAAGAGATGCAGGAGACACAGGTTTGGTCCCTGGGCTGGGAAGATCCCCTGGAGAAGGAAATGGTGACCCACTCCAGTATTCTTGCTTGGGAAATCCCATAGACAAAGGAGCCTGGCAGGTTACAGTCTGTGGTGTCGCAAAGAGTTAGACATGATTGAGCATGCATGCTTGCACAAAAGTGGATACAGAGGGAACGTAATTCAATATAATGAAGGCTGAATATGACAAGCCCACAGCTAATATCATACTCAACAGTAAAGAGCTGAAGACGTTTCCTCTAAAGTCAGCAACAGGCAAGGTTACCCACTCTCACTACTCTTATTCAACACAATAGTAGAAGTCCTAGCCACAGTAATCAGGCCAGAGAAGGACAGAGACCAAGGGGTAATTGGAGGAAGGCAGTGAAATGATTAAAATGTCAGTTATAAAATAAATAAATCCTCAGGATGTAATATTAAACATGATAAATATAATGAACACTGCTTTATGCTATATATGAAATTATTAAGAACATTAATGCTAAATTCTCATCACACACAAAAATTTTTTTTCTCATTGCTTTATTTTCCATCTACATGAGTTGATGGATGTTCTAAACTTACTGGGTAGTGTTCCATGATGCATGTAAGTCAAATCATTATGCTGTACCTCTTAAACTTATACCATGCTGTATATCAGCTATACCTCAATGAAAGTGGGGAAAAAAGAAAAACAAAAATCACTTCATGGTTTAAAAAGAAAGTAATATTTTAGAAGACAACTAATAAAGATAAAAAGAAATTGCCCCAATAACATTTGATTAGTAACAAGGTTGAAAATGAGAAGTTAACACAGCCTGAAGCAGAAACTTGTCCCTCCCAAGATTTTCTAAATATATAATTTAGGGAAAGTTCCAAGGAAATGGCAACCCACTCCAGTATTCTTGCCTGGAGAATCCCATGGACGGAGGAGCTTGGTGGGCTACAGTCCACGGGCCGCAAAGGGTCGGACATGACTGAGCAACTTCACTTTCCCTTTCCCCTTCCTCTCTAAGGGTGTGATCCCAAAGTCACTGTAACCACGTTCTTTCTCCAGGGAGAAAGCCTGAAGTAACAAGGTCAATATCCAGAAAAAGCAAAAACAAGAGTGATGCTACAGGAGAATCTTCATTTTTAGTTCCCATTGACTCTGTAGCCATCCGGTATTAGCTATTTTCATTTTGAGAGATATTTCAGTATCTTTCCAATAAATCAACCTTTGCACTTTATCTAGCTCAAGTTGACTTTCGTTACTTACTCTGAAAAAGTCCAAACTAATATAATACGTAGATGACAAGTTTTGAGGTCTTGATTACAGCTTAAAAGAAATACTAAGTCTTTGCTACCCAAGTATGAAGATCTACTCTCCCAAAAGAGGGGTAAATGTGAGATAAATACTAACTGTATCTATAGAGAAGAGAATTACTTGCAAAGAAAGAAACTAGAACATTGAACACTGCCTCAGGACAATTTTAAACTCGGCTCGCTTATCAGTGCCGAGATAGCTCTCGATTCTCCATGCTAATGTCCTGAAGGCAATGCAGAGAAAAATCTCATTTTAGCTATTGGTTTCCATTGTTCTTTATGAGAATTGCTAATAAGAAACAGAACTGACTTCATCAGTTCCTCCCTGCCCCCGCCCCCACTACTTTCCACTGGATTTTGGAAAATATTAATTACTGGAATGGGAAAAGACACAAAACAGATGAGAAAAAAGGAAAAAAAAGGACATTTCTCAATTTGGAAAATTCATCCTAGGTCACTGAGAGATGACATGATAGTGGACAGAGGGAATTATTAAGTCTCACAAGATAGTAGTTTGAAAAGAAAAAAAGAAAAGGAGAAGTTGAGACTAACATCTTGGCCATAATCAGGTGTAGGGAAGGAAAAAAATTTTCTTGAACCTCTAGAGTCTCTGGCTGGATCTGAAAATTAAACTGACAAAGACAGATTAACAGGAGAAAAGCACAGAAATGATATGTTTTATGTGACACAGAAGATTTCATAGGAAATGACCCACAGAACTAGGCATGAATGTTTATGCTAGGTTTGATAAAGAGTGGAAAGTGATAAAAGAAATGTTCACATATTGAGGTATAGGGGAAGTCATTCTAGCTTATACTTGGATTAACTTGAATTTTACTCTGACTAGAATAGCCTGGTTGTGGACTATCGAACATCCGTTGTACATCTGCTTTAATTATTAGGGAAAAATACATGCAACCAAAAGTCAGAATGTTCATGTTAAAAATAAAGATTAAATGTTTCTCTTCTTGGGCACTGATACTGGTAACTCCTTTGACAATAAGACTCTATTACCAGGTGTCAAGGCCAAATGACTCACTGTGTGCATGCTGGACTGTTCCTTTTTTTTTTTTTTTTTTTTGAAACCTTGAAGAAATGTAACTGTGACTTGTTTATTGTTCTTTGGTCTGACAAGATATAAAACTGCTGAAAACCCTGTTTCTCTGGAGAAGTTTCTCAGAGTGACCTGGAAAGTGGGCTTCTGGGCTAGTCCTCACATAGGCTCAAATAAAAGTCTTCTCTAGTCTTATTATTGATTGTTTTTTGGCTTTCTTCATCAACAGCAGTTGTGGAGGAATATGATAGGTTAAAGAGTATAAGGTAAGTACAGAAAACTGGAGACCTTTAGCAAGGCCTGTCTGTCCAGATTCTTCTGAATCCTGCTGTTTTTGGAGACAAGGATGTGCCTTTCCTCTGGGGATTAAAGAGCTGCTCTCTGGTGAGGTTTTTATGACTTGTTTCAGGGAGAAATAGTGAGGAAGGTCACAATGACCTTCCTGCTTCTGTCTGCTCAAACTCCTTCATTTTAAAATCTTCAGTATGCCAAGATGCTGTGTTTGGGGTAGCTGAAGAAAATTCTAGAACATGTTAAAACTATTATGTTGGTGGTCTGTCTAGGTGAATATGGTACCTCACTTCTAAATGTTACCCAGTTACAGAATCACATTTAAAAGTGAGATACCCAGTTATAGAGGGGGCTTCCCTGATGGCTCAGAGGTAGAGACTCTGCCTGCCCTGAAGGAGACACAGGAGATGTGAGTTTGATTCCTGGGTCAGGAAGATCCCTGGAGGAGGAAATGGCAACCCACTCCAGTATCCTTACCTTAAAAACTTCATGGACAGAGGAGCCTTGAGATGTACAGTCCATATAGTTGCAATGAGTCAGACATGACTGAGCACACACAGCCACACAGTTATAGAGACCACCAAAAGGATCATTTGCTGCCAGTATAAGTCTTCTTGAAGCTGACTTTAGAATAAAGCTTCCCCTTCCATCACTGTTTACAAGTATGTCATGGCTGGGGAGGTTGCCACCATGTATGGGTCTTCCACTGAAGGGCGGCTCTGTGTGCCCTGATGCAGAGTTGTACAGGCGGGTGCGGCAGTCAGGACAAGTGCTCAGGCCCAAACGATGACCAGATCAGGGGACTCACTCACAGGGGCATCTGCTCACCTACTCTTTCTCCTGTGACAATAATTGTATAAATAACAATGACTCACTCCCCTGCCACGCGTTCCCATGTGACAGGAATATATTCCAGTGTTTAGTTTAGGTTTTGACTGTTTCAAGAGAAGGAAGCAATGGATATTTACAGCAAGTTATTAGATTCTGAAGTTAACAGTTTGTGTGTGTTAATTTCTGTATTAAAATGACTCTGGCTGAAACAATACTTTTTTAAACCTTAAAGAAAAACAGATTAAAAAAAAAACTGCTAGTGAGATTAGAAAAAAACAAACAGTAGATGACGTTAAACATTTCTTTCTTCTAAATTTTGAGCACTTGTATTTACCTTTGAGGTAGAGCACCCATTTATTTGGGCGGGGGTGGGGGGGAATCCACACACCACAATGGGCTTTTTAGTGACGAAATTGTGAAACTAGATCCCTCACAGTATCCTGAGGACAGGGAAATGACTCGAATGCAGATGTTTCAGGTCCAAGTCGTTTGTTGTATTTGGAAATGTAAATTGAGTACCAGGTCTCTGGGGATTTGGTTGTCTCTGGGAGAAATGTTCATTTTTAAAATCTTTCCAGTGCTTGAGATTATTGTTTCGTCCCAGAGTTGTGGGTGTTCTCCTTCAGGCAACCGTTTACAGGAAATCTGTAACTGAGGTCACGGGGAATGCTAGAGACAGCAGCTGGCAGATGGCTTGCTCCAGAGAACACCCCGACAGCAGAACCTGATGCCTCGTTTGTGGCTCATCTAAGATCGCATAATTCGGCTACAGGACAGAGCTCTACTTTGTTCTTTTGAGTTATAGGACCACACCCTGGTGGGTAGGTTTCCTTCATAATTGCTTAACTAATGTCCTCACTGTCCTTCACACAGAGAAAGGCTAGCGTGGGACAGGAAAAAGTCAAGCCTGGAAATGGCGTCTCTGGGACCGACTGGCAGTTCGGTCAAGATTTCTGAAGTGTGAAAGGAAGTCTTATTGCCTAAGGGTTTAGAACAAAACCATGGCATCGAAACTTGACCTGATACTTGAGAATATGTTGCTGAATCTACTGCTCTGACGTCTGTGCATCTGAGCTGGTCCAAGAAGTCTGTGCTCTCAGTTAGCACTGAGAAAGCACACAAAGGTAGAATCTGAAACCTGTAAAGCAGATTGATAGAGACCTTTATATTTGTTCAGTGTGCCAAGTCACTTCCGTCCGTCCGACTCTGTGCGACCCCATAGACGGCAGCCCACCAAGCTCCCCCGTTCCTGGGATTCTCCAGACAAGAACACTGGAGTGGGTTGCCATTTCCTTCTCCAGTGCATGAAAGTGAAAAGTGAAAGGGAAGTCGCTCAGTCGTGTCCGATTCTTAGTGACCCCATGGACCGCAGCCTACCAGGCTCCTCCCTCCATGGGATTTTCCAGGCGAGAGTACTGGAGTGGGGTGCTATTGCCTTCTCTTTGTTCAGTGTAATTATATATAAATTGGAACGTGTATTTTTATAGGTTTTTTTCATGTTGTTATTTCCTTTTATTATAGTTTAACAGCTTCCCTGGTGGCTCAGTGGTAAAGAATCTGCCTGCCAAGTAGGAGATATGAGTTCAATCCCTGAGTCAGGAACATCCCCTGGAGAAGGAAATGGTAACCCACTCTAGTATTCTTGCTTGTAGAATCCCATATAGGCAAAGGAGCCTGGCAGGCTACAGTCCAGGGGATTGCAAAGAGTCAGACATAGCGATTGAGTACGTTATAGTTTATAAAAGTTATTGTCAGTGACGGACTGGAGATAAACTTGTTCTTCATCACAGATACTTTGAGAGCACTTGCATGAAACAACTGATGGAGTTTTCTTACTATAGAAATAACACAGAATAAGAAATGAGAAAACGTTTGGAAAGTGTTGATACCTGACAGCACTTTCATGCAAATGTGGGCTCAATAAAGGACAGAAGTGGAATGGACCTAACAGAAGCAGAAGAGATTATGAAGAGGTGGCAAGAAGACACAGAAGAAATACACAAAAAAGATCTTAATGACCCAGATAGCCACAACGGTGTGATCACTCACCTAGGGCCAGACATCTTAGAGTGCAAAGTCAAGTGGGCCTTAGGAAGTTTCACTATGAACAAAGCTAGTGGAGGTGATGGAATTCCAGCTGAGCTATTACAACTCCTAAAAGATGATGCTGTGAAAGTGCTGCACCCAGTATGCCAACAAATTTGGAAAACTCAGCACTGGCTATATGACTGGAAAGGGTCAGTTTTCATTCCAATCTCAAAGAAAGGCAATGCCACAGAATGTCCAAACTACCGCACAACTGCACTCATCTCATATGATAGCAAGGTAATGTTCAAAATTCTCCACGCTAGGCTGCAACAGTACGTGAACCGTGAACTTCCAGATATTCAAGCTGGATTTAGAAAAGGCAGAGGAACTAGAGATCAAATTGCAAACATCCACTGGATCATAGAAGAAGCAAGAGAATTATAGGAAAACATCTACTTCTGCTTCACTGACTACACTAAAGACTTTGACTGTATGGATCACAATAAACTGTCAAAAATTCTTAAAGATGTGGGAATACCAGACCACCTGACCTGGCTCCTGAGAAATCTGTATGCAGGTCAGAACAGGACATGGAACAAAGGACTGGTTCCAAATTGGGAAAGGAGTATGTCAAGGTTGTATATTGTCACCCTGCTTATTTAACTTACAGAAATGGTATGGACCTAACAGAAGCAGAAGAGATTAAGAAGAGGTGGGAAGAAGACACAGAAGAACTATACAAAAAAGATCTTAATGACCCAGATAGCCACAATGGTGTGACCACTCACCTAGAGCCAGACATCTTGGAGTGCAAAGTCAAGTGGGCCTTAGGAAGTTTCACTATGAACAAAGGTAGTAGAGGTGATGGAATTCCAGCTGAGCTATTACAAACCCTAAAAGATGGCAGAGTGCATCATGCAAAATGCTGGGCTGAAAGAAGCACAAGCTGGAATCAAGATAGCAAGGAGAAATACCAACAACCTCAGATACGCAGATGACATCACTCTAATGGCAGAAAGTGAAGAGGAACTAAAGAGCCTCTTGATGAAAGTGAAAGAGGAGAGTGAAAAAGCTGGTTTAAAACTCAACATTCAAAAAACAAAGATCATGGCATCTGGTCCCATCACTTCATGGCAAATAGATGGAGAAACAGTTGAAATAGTGGCAGACTTTATTTGGGGGGGGCCTCCAAAATCACTGCAGATGTTGACTGCAGCCATGAAATTAAAAGACACTCACTCCTTGGAAGAAAAACTATGATCAACCTAGACAGCATATTAAAAAGCAGAGACATTACTTTACTTTACTTTTAAAGTTCTGTAGTTCTGTCTAGTGAAAGCTATGGTTTTTCCAGTAGTCATGTATGGATGCGAGAGTTGGAACATAAAGAAAGCTGAGCACCAAAGAATTGATGTTTTTGAACTGTGGTGTTGGGAAAGACTCTTGAGAGTTCTTTGGACTGCAAGGAGATCCAACCAGTCCATCCTAAAGGAAATCAGTCCTGAATATTCATTGGAAGGACTGATGCTGAAGCTTAAACTCCAATACTTTGGCCACCTGATATGAAGAACTGACTCATTGGAAAAGACCCTGATGCTGGGAAAGACTGAAGGCAGAAGGAAAAGGGGGTGACAGAGGATTACATGGTTGGATGGCATCACTGACTCGATGGACATGATTTTGAGCAAGTTCTGGGAGTTGGTGATGGACAGGGAAGCCTGGCATTCTGCAGTCCATGGGGTGGCAAAGAATCAGACATGACTGAGTGACTGAACTGAATAACTGACACTTAGTAGTCATTCAATAGACACAAACTAATTTTAACATATATAAATTGTTGCTATTTAAGCTAGTACTTAAAGAATGAGGAGAAATTTACCAGATGACAGAGTTAAAGGAGAAGGTTAGTTAGCAGTACCAGTTTATAGAAAAGCATGAATTTATGACAGGGCATTAAGCTGCCTGAAAACTTAAAAGTGTAGGTCAAAGCCCTAAAACTTAAAATATATTTGACACATGAACAATTGAGTTTTGACCTGCACAGGTCCACTCAACCACAGATATTTTTCAATAACAAATATCTCTGAGCTGTACAATTCATGGCTGGTTTAATCCTTGGATAGAGAGAAACCTCAGATTAAGAGGGCCAACTGTGAATTATACTCAAATTTTCTACTGTTTGGAGGGTCAGCACCCCAAACTGCTTTGTGTCCATTATATGTTCTGGGGATTGATGAATACTCTTGATTACTAGCTAAGCCTATTCTCCTTAAAATTTATTTTTAGAATCCACAAAATTCCAATATTTATAATTCTAGTATTTGTCTTAAATTTAATTCTGGAAATGTGGCCACTCAATATACTGGTAGTGTTTGACCTTTTCACATTGGAGAACTTCAAAATTGCAAAACATGGACATGGGAGTTTATTTTTGTATGGTGTTGCACACATCCATATTAAGGAAATCACAATAATGGCAGAAAATGAAAAGGAACTAAAGAGCTTCTTGATGAAGGTGAAATAGGAGACTGAAACTGCTGGCTTAAAACTCAACATTCAGAAAAACTAAGATCATTGCATCTGGTCCTATCACTTCATGGCAAATAGATGGGGGAAAATTGGAAACAGTGACAGATTTCAGTTTCTTGGACTCCAAAACCACTGCGGACAGTGACTGCAGCCACAAAATTAAAAGACCCTTGCTCCTTGGAAGAAAAGCAATGACAAACCTAGACAGAATATTAAAAAGCAGAGACATCACTTTGCCAACAAAAGTCTGTCTAGTCAAAGCTATGGTTTTTCCAGTAGTCATGTATGGATGTGAGAGTTAGACCATAAAAAGGGCTTAGTGCCAAATAATTGGTGCTTTTGAACTGTGGTGTTGGAGAAGACTCTTGAGAGTCCCTTGGACAGCAAGGAGATCAAATAAGTCAATCCTAAAGGAGATCAACCCTGAATATTCATGGGAGTGACTGATGTTGAAGGTGAAGCTCTGATACTTTGGCCACCAATGCGAATAGCTGACTTATTGGAAAAGACCCTGATGCTGGGAAAGATTGAGGGCAAGAGAAGAAAGGGGCGACAGAGGATAAGATGGTTGGATGGCATCACCGACTCAATGGACACGAGTTTGAGCAAACTCAGAGAGATAGTGAAGGACAGGGAAGCCTGCCGTGCTACAGTTCATGCGGTCGCAAAGAGTAGCACATGACTTAGTGACTGAACAACAGGTATCCAAATAAAAAACCAAATTTGTTTAAACATTATAAATGAAATAAATGTTTACTTAAAGAATATAAAGGAAATATATAAATTTCAGAAAATTTAACTTTTATAAGCGCTCTATGATATATTTCACATAATTAGTTCTCTTAATTACAAGCACTTCTAAGTTTTGAAACTTTGTATAACTTCTGCATTGAAGAACTTTGTAATTCATTGCATTAAGTGAGAATGTGCCCTTGAAAGTAATAAATCTATGTCTTTTTAGATATCCCTTAATTATTTTTCATTCATTGAAGCATTCAGAATGATTGAGGTATAAATGCAGATGCTCCTATGTTTTAGGAAGTAGCTCGATAACATTTCACTTTTCATTATTTATACGTCACAACACACCTGTGATGGAGGAAAAACACTATAATTCTCTGCATTCATAATACCATTGAATGAGTACAAACAATAATGACTTAATAGCAGCAACTGCATGAAAATGTTACATTCTTCATTTTCTCTTGTTTTCCCTTTTCCTTCTGAGACAGTATGCCCGCAATATCTGAAGGCAGCTTTCTGTTGTTATTTGCATTCCCTCTCTTTCAGACTTCCATTCCTTTGAAACACATTCTCATCTCATTTTAAACTAACAACAAATGAGTCTCTAATTCTAGTTGATGAGATAGGCTCTCCAGCTTTAATGTTAAACAGCGATCTTTCTTAAGAAAAATTCTAACAGCAGCACAAAGGACCTGTCAGCAGTTGTTGGGGGTATGGTTTCCTTCCCTGACTGCCACAGGTGTGTTGTTTGACATCGTGCAACTGGCATTGTTCTCCTGACAAAATATGTGTTGCAGATGGGGGGACAGTCAAATCTTGCTAAAATGGACAGTTGTAAGAACAGCCAAATCCTGAAAGGCCCTCTGCCAGTGCAGTGAATTATTTTATTGAGGAGGGAAAGAAAAAAAAAAAGGTGGTGATTTGGGCCCTAAATGACTTGAATGATAAATCAGAAGCTTCTCATCTGTACGCTACATTTGTCAGGGAGATTTTGCTGGGCACAAAATTGCAAATTGTCTGCTGAATTAAAGGGTATGAAAATTAAAGTGGCCAATTAAATGCAAATCATCACTGTTCTCAGGACAGGTACTGACTGATTTCGTAGGTAGGTCATGCTTTGATTATTATAGCAGCGTTTCTCTTTTAATTCCGAATGGAATTCAAACAGACATCATAAACAATGATCTGTGCAGTGAACCAGCCAGCTCCCTGCTGGCCCTTACACTTGCTGTTCCCCTGCCTGAAAGCAAGCTTCTTTGTAGTTCTGCCTGGCTAGCTCCATTTCCACATTCTAGTTTCAGCCCAAATGCCTTCCTTCTTGAAAAGGACTTTCCTCTCCACCTTATCTAAAATAGTATCTCCTGCTCATCATTCTATGCTTTTATTTTAGTCATAACTCTACCACCACATGCGATCATCTCACTTATAAACTTGACTACTTGCCATCGTCTGTCTCTATAGAATACATATTTACGGGAGGAAAGACGATGTTTGCGTTCTCACAGATTCCAATCCCTGGTCCCGTAAGTTGTTCAATAAATGTGTGTAACTCAGTGAAATGAAATTTTTAAATGGGGTGTGTGATACCTCTTTAAAACAAAACTACCCCAAATATTCTTAAACAGGCACAGAAAGAGTCATGGATTATATTATAAAGCTTTCTCTAAGAAGCGTAAGAGTTCTAAAACCATGCCCTCTTTCTACCAGTTTTTAATATGCAAAGAAATGTTTCTCTCTCTGTAGGAATTTGGTTTAAAAAGATTATTATAAAAAATAGAGAGCTTTCTATAAATAGGCACACAGGAATAAAACACATTTACCATAATCCATAACCGTATAGTTGTTTTTCATCTGTTTTTTTTTTTCTTCTAGTTGGGAATTTAAGCAAAAGTAATATCATTAATATCATATTATGGGGGAATTTGGGAATAACATTATTATATTATACAATCCTCTATATAACATTTCTTTTCATCATAGCTAGTGTTTGACCAGAGTCAAATCTTGTTATTCAATCTATTTAGCTTGTACTTAATCTTTATTGATCTTTTTTTTTCTTAAAAAAGAGAAAAATCAATTTTTTATTATGTTTGTTAAACAGGTAGAGTAAGACTGAAGTGGGCACAGCAAATAAAGCAATAGATAATTATTTTCTGAGATGTTCAATTTTATATACACACATACACATACACATATATCTATATGTGTGTGTGGTTTAGTTGCTAAGTTGTGTCCGGCTCTTGTGACCCCATGGACTGTAGCCTGCCAGGCTTCTCAATCCATGGGGATTCTCTAGGCAAGAATACTGGACTGGGTTGCCATCTCCTTCTCCAGGGGATCTTTCCGACCCAGGAATCAAACCTGGGTCTCCTGCATTGAAGGCAGATTCTTTACTGACTGAGCTATGTGGGGAGCCCCGTATATTATATATATAATTTGTTTATTTGACTGCACTAGGCCTTAGTTGATGCATGCAAGCTCTTAGCTGCAGCATGTGGGATCTAGTTCCCTGACCAAGGATGGAATCCCAGGCCCCCTGTATTGTGAGCTTGGAGTCTTAGTTACTGGACCACCAGTCTTAGCTACTTCCCAATTTAATATATTAAAGGGAAACTATGACTAAGACAATAAATAAATAGAGTCTTACTATCTCTATTGAGATAATATCTATCTTGATCTATCTTGATTTCTATTAGTACTTCTGTTTAGTATCCTGAACATCCCAAAACATGTGCATGGATTTGAATGTTAAACATTAAAGCATTTTTTAGAGGAAACAGACATATTTAACATAGTTACAATTTAGATATCTAGTTTTAATATGTCTCCAGTGTACATTTCTAATTTTAATATGTCTCCAGTGTCTCCAGTGTATATAGGGCCTAAAAAATATTAAATTAGTCCAAGTAATCTGGCATATATTCTGAGGTTAACTATCTTCACCCAACATATAGCACTCCCAAGGCCTGCCTTTAAGGTTCTGTCATTTTAATGCTTTGGCTTATTTAGAAGCTGAAGCTTATCTAATTTTCATGTTCAAGGATTTATACTGTTCATTTCTCCTAAATTCTGGAATATGACACAATGCAGAAAAGAATCTGTTACATAGTCTTGCCATTCTATAACCAGGCTTTCCTTTTTCTAATGGGGAAAAACTGCTTATCTACAAGGGAAATTAGGCAGAGGACATTTGCATGCATTTATCTTATGCACCTGTTAAACATCCATTATGGGGGATCACTGTGTAGTCATTCGAATACAAAGAGTTATGGAAAACAGATCACTACATTTAGAGCTTGAAGTCAAAGGGGATGATGACCTATCTGTGAACCCGCTGATAACATATGTGATGTTTAGGAAAAGGGCCCTAAAGCCTTTCTCACAGGAGAGGAAACTTTATGAGAACGTGGGGTTTCCATAAGTGATCTATACAGGCATATAAGTGTCTGCCAGGATTAAGTACGTAGGCTGAGGCAAGAGCATGCACATGGGAGTCATTTTAAAGCAACAGTGAACTTCGTTTATAATGATATCCTGCCTATTATTAAAACATGGGCAGCATTAAACACAATATTCTAAACTGTGGCTGCAACGAACACAGGCTATAGCTCTTATCGTCACTGCCCCGAGCCTGGTAAGTAAGATATACTGTGTCCTCTCAGTAACTTTATCCACATGACTGAGGGGAAATGAAAGCAAAGAGAGCCAGTGAAATGTGTGCAGTGTCCTGAAATTTGAGACTGTAAAAAATTAGTAAACAGAAACTTCAATTAAATACAGCTTTTACATGCTGTGAGGATTGCAGAATCCAACGACTCTCGGTAAGAAGAAAGACGCTTCTTTGCTGGCAGGAACTCAGCCAGTGAAAAGCCACAGACTCAAACTTTCTCCTTTCCTTGCCATGAGTGGGGTGGGGGGAGGTTGGGGAACTTGTATGTGGCCCACCATAGTTACAGACCCCACATTGCAACTCTTTGCTGATCCTGAAGAAACCCATCTTTGCTGGAGAAATATCTGGCCATCTATTTATTTCAGGTAAAGATCAAGTTTTATCAGGGTAAAGTAGAAAACATAAACCACTAGTGTGTTGCTCAGTACCGGCCCTACCATAAAGCATACTTAGGAGACTTATCTGATCATTTCTAACTCTGGTGTCTCTTGCTACTAGAGCAGAACATCTCCGGAAATCAAGCTGGTTGGAGGAAAATAGGAAGGTTCTGTTGTCTTTAGTCACTCACCACCAAACCACATTTAGGGCTAGTGCTGCCTACCATCGTTGTTTATTGGAACTGGTTGTATATTTTTAACCAGAGAATTAGTTAAAAATTCTGATACCTGGGCTCCATCAGTAAGATTTTGAGTGAATTTAATTGCTTTGCCATAGGACCCAGATCACTGACTAATGCTGGCTTTCCCAGGTCATTCTAATATACAGGTGAAAGTGAAAGTGAAGTCGCTCAGTCGTGTCCGACTCTTTGAGACTCTATGGACTGTAGTGTACCAGGCTCCTCCCTCCATGGGATTTTCCAGGCAAGAGTACTGGACTGGGTTGCCATTTCCTTCTCCAGGGGATCTTCCCAACCCAGGGATCCAACCTGGGTCTTCTGTATTCCAGGCAGACGCTTTAACCTCTGAGCCACCAGGGAAGCCCAGGTAAGGTGGTTAATCACTATTCTAGACAAAGATATAAGACTGGTGTTCTCAAGTCAAGGGGTTGAGCCAAGCCTTGATCTTTAAAAAATCCTTTCAAGCTATCACTTTGTGACATTTTCCCTAGAATGCTACCCTTGATATTTATTTGAATCTGAATTTCTATAAGTAACAACCCTCAGGATATTGGGAGAAGAGGCACTGGAGTGTAATTGTGTTGTCCACACTGAACTGAATTCACAAACGAGTGGCAAATACACTTTTGACCAAAGCACCCAACTTGTAACAAATCAGGACGTTAGTTATTGAAAGTTGGAAAGTGATAAAGAACATGGGACTAAACATATCGCAGGGACAGCAATTTTTCATATTTATGAAATAAGTGAATAACGGGCATAAAATCATGGTGTGTGCATTTACTGTGGGCTGTCAGAGAAAAAGAATGTCTTCATTACCAACCAGGCCTCGGTGTTAAGCATTTTGGAGCCTATGGGACTGTTCTAGATATTAGAAATCTTCAGTAAAGTCACAAATGAGAAACACATTGTAACACACACAGAGTCTGGACGTTCCAAGCACATATGTCTATAATCTTAACCAAATCCTTGGAAGAAAAAAGTTGCAACTAGATTTTCAAGATGCCTAGATTTGGGGGTCTGGACAGTGTTAGGCAACAGGGAAGTGAACAAGAATGGTTGTGTATAGTAACAGCTGGAGTTCACTCCTGCCTAGCTGGCCACCTAGGTCAGCTCCGTAGCCGCATGTTGTCTTGTCACTTTTGACTATTTACTTGCAGGGGTGAACCAGCCAAGTACACACATTCTAAATTCTGAGCATCAGCAGAAAGTCCCAGCCCAGCTATCCATATTTGCCTTGCTGGACTGCTGAGAATCTCCAGCAACGTACAACAGGGATTGGAAGACAGATTTGGTTTCAGGACTTGCTGCTAACCAGCTGCTGGTAACTCAGGGGCTTCCCTGGTAGTTCAACTGGTAAAGAATCCCTCTACAGTGCAGGAGACCTCAGTTTGATTCCTGGGTCAGGAAGATCCCCTGGAGAAAGGATAGGCTACCCACTCCAGTATTCTTGGTCTTCCCTGGTGGCTTAGACGCTAAAAATCTTCCTGCAATGTGGGAGACCTGGGTTTGATCCCTGGGTTGGGAAGATCCCCTGGAGGAGGGCTTGGCAACCCACTCCAGTATTCTTGCCTGGAGAATTCCCATGGACAGAGGAGCCTGGCAGGCTACACTCCATGGGGTATCAAAGAGTTGGACATGAATGAGCGACTAAGCCAGCACAACTAAGGAAACTTGGACAAGTTTTTCAAAATCTGAGTATCATTTTCCTCAAATGTAAGACAAAGTTAATTTCAAAACTGACCGCACCTAACTCTCAAGTTTAATATAGGAAAGAAAATAATTTGTTTAGTACTTTGCAACTTGCAAAGTACTATGAGATGGGGGACTATCAGCCTTATTCAGGCATCAACCTTATAAACCTTGAAGAACTATCATGAAAATAGTAACAAAAGCCATCACTTACCTAATGCTGCATAACAAATTATCCCCAAACTTTATGACGCTCATAAAATCAGGATTAGGAAATTTGGGAAGGGCTCAGCCAGGCACTTTTCACTGAAGCTTTCTAATGGCTGCAGTCATTTCTGTTGAAGCTTATTCAGTCTTCTGAAGGCATAACTGGGGTTGGAGAATTTACTCAAGGTGATTCGCTCAGGGTTGGCAAGTTGGCACTGGTTATCAGCCCCCGCCCCTTTACAAATGGGCCACTGGGTTGCTTGAATGTCCTCACAGTCTGACAGTTGGCATCCACATAGCAAGCAATCCAAGAGACCATGGTGAAGTTGCATTACCATTTGTGACCAAGTCTCGGAAGTGACCCATGACCACTTCCTCTATGAACTCTGATTCAAATCAGCTGGTACCATAGAAGAGCATGAGTTCCAGTAGATGAGGATCACTGAGAGCCATTCAGGACGCTTACTACTGACTCTTAGCTGTTTATATTTTTCTACATGATAGATCGTCAAGCACTCTCAGACAGAGACATGGAAAGGAGAGATAAAACTCAAATCTGCCCGATGTAAGACTTACATGTACTGCATTGCAAGGAACCCAAGACAAGAGGATCCCTAAGAAGAGAAAGCAAACCAAATCATAGAAGAAACCTTAAAAAAGAAGATAGAGGAACAGTGGAAATAACTCACACCAGATGGTATGGTTTTCTGAGATTAGTCTAGCTCACAAATAGCTCAAAAGTGGTCCATGTTCAAAGATCTAGTGGGCTTCTACTTGAAGATACAATATTCATAAACTAAACAATTAACTATCATTTGAAGAGAGCATATGCTGTAAATATTTTATTCTGCTGGCTGTGCTAATGATTTTACTGTTTCCAAATATGTTATCCACCTTCCTTTGCTTTGCTTTTGTTGTTGTTTTAGTTGGTAAGTTGGGTCTAGCTCATTGTAACCCCATGGCCTATAGCACACCAGACTCCTCCATCCACGGGATTTCCCAGGCAAGAATACTGGAGTGGGTTGCCACTTCCTTCTCCCTTGTTCTGTGTTACAAGTAACTGAACCCTGTAGACTTTATTCTCACATTCTCTTGCCTTTGGCTGCTTTCTACCAATGGGAGGCATTGGCTACAGACTAGTATATGGGGCAAAGAAGTCAAGGTATCTTTCCCCTTTCCTCTCTACTTCGCACAGCTTCTCCAGAAATAACTGGCTCCTCTCCGCATGTCTAACTCCCTCCAGACAGCTGCTCCCTGTGTGGTAGGAGCTCCCACTGGACAAGGTCTGTCAAGGTCTGGCTCTTATGAAGAGACACTGCCTCCAAGGCTTGGTTACCCTGATCTCCTTCCCAAGGCTTCTTGCCATGGTCATCTTCAGGATTGCCTCACTATTGCCAGTAGAGACTCAGTTCTTCCAGCATCCACTCTCAAGCTAAGATAGGTGATGTGGGCTCTGGTTGTCTGACTTTGTCTGATAACGGGAAAGAACAGGTCAGAAATGGCCCAAATCTTGCTCTAACCGTGGCACAAAATGTCAGTCTAAAATTGATGCTGCTGCTGCTAAGTTGCTTCAGTCGTGTCCAACTCTGTGCGACCCCATACACGGCAGTCCACCAGGCTCCCCTGGCCCTGGGATTCTCCAGGCAAGAACACTGGAGTGGGTTGCCATTTCCTCCTCCAATGCAGGGAAGTGAAAAGTGAAAGTGAAGTCACTCAGTCGTGTCCAACTCTTAGCGACCCAATGGACTGCAGCCTACCAGGCTCCTCCGTCCATGGGATTTTCCAGGCAAGAGTACCGCAGTGGGTTGCCACTAGACTTCTCCAAGTCTAAAATTGGGTAGAATAATTATGTAAAGGTCACACACCTACCAAAAAGAACTGGGCTACCCCACCTCCCACTGAGTTTCAATGTTCGTGTTTCTGTGGAGTTTGTTGAATGTTTGGGAGGACAGGAAGGAGAGAAGGATAATAGGCCATATTGATAGAATAAACACAATGTGCCACGAACATGTACAGGCAAGTTGCTCTAAAGGTTCAGAGCAAGAAGAACATGTTGTACCTTCAGGAATCTGGATGGTAGGTACAGAGCTGGGAGTCTGAATAGGGCCTTGATGGATGAACAGATCATGAAAATTAAAGATGGGGATGACAATATTCCAGGAAGAACAGTTGCAAACTTCAAAAGTTAAAAAGAAAAAAAGGGAGGGGATGGGTAGATGAACCTAGAGTCTATTATACAAATTGAAGTAAGTCAGAAAGAGAAAAACAAATATTGTATATTAACTCATTGGAAGGACTGATGTTGAAGCTGAACCTCCAGTATTTTGGCCACCTAATGAGAGGAGCTGACTCATTTGAAAAGACCCTGATGTTGGGAAAGACTGAAAGTGGGAGGAGAAGGGGATGACAGAGGTTGAGATGGCTGGATGGCATCACTGACTCGATGGACATAGGCTTGGGTGAACTCCGGGAGTTGGTGATGGACAGGGAGGCCTGGCGTGCTGCGGTTCATGGGGTCGCAAAGAGTCGGACACGAATGAGCGACTGAACTGACTGAATGAATACATATGGAATCCAGAAAAATGGTACTGATGAACCTCTTCAGGGCTGGAATAGAGACACAGACTTGCAGATGCAGCAGGGGAAGGAGAGGGTGGGACAAACTGAGAGAGCAGCCCTGAAACATACGTATCACCATCTGTAAAGCGGATAGCTGGTGCGAAGTTGCCCTATAACACAGGAAGCTCAACCCAGAGCTCTCTGACAACCTAGAGGGGTGGGCTGGGGGGAAGGGTGAGAGGGAGGTTCAAGAGGGAGGGGACACGTGTCTACTTATGCCTGATTCACGCGGTATGGCAGAAACCACACAACACTGTAAAACAATTATCTTTCGATTAAAAATAAATTTTAAAAAAGATGAGAAATTTACTCTTTATAATGGATCCAAAGAATTCAAGGACTTAAGTAAAATTTGAAGAGTCCCAGTTGCTAGTTCTCATACACCCAAGATTTGTAACTGGTGTAAAAGTGACACCTCCAGTGTATGTGCAATGATAGGATAATTAGGGACTTTGCTTTGCTTACTGCCCAATCCAAGATACCTAATAATGTGCTTGGCACGGTGGGTGCTCAGCAAATACTTGTTAAATGAACTAATGAGGCACAGCCTTCATATCATAGTTCACAGGAACTATACAACTATTCATTCATTCATATTAGGGTCAGGCACATCCTAAGTGAAGACGTAATTTAAATGTCTTCCCCAAACATGTCACAAGAAGAAAGCATAGCATCACAAAACACTCTAACTCCATTATCGAGATAACTGCCAACACCTCTCAAAATGTGAGCTTTGAAGCACATGAGCCTGTGAGATCCCGAAGATTATTTAGTGCCACTCTTTTTTAAAGCACAATCTGGGCTTGGAGTCAACAGGATTCAACACTTATTCATCCCTTTAAAAATGTTCATACTAAAATGCAGCCCTAAGCAGGGGTTAATGGATCTTCTAACTGGAATGTCTTTCCAAACTTACACAGCTGCTCTGAGTGAAAACACCAGACTCCCAGATGCCAAGCTTGTGTGACAGAGATCTGGCACCAACTGAGTCTGCTATTCATTATTCCATTGTCTTACAACACACCCAGAAAACAAAGCCCTAGAGATGGTTGGTGGTTTTCCTGGCTTGTGAAAAGAGCAAAGGCCCAAAGAAGAAGAAATCCACCTGTGGGTAGGGACTTTTAATTGAAATCTCAAATACAATTTAAAGCTTCAGAATGCCACTTCTTGAAGTCACTGCTATTCTTCCCCACTGGGCACATCTTCACTTTGACTTTGTAAAGATGGGAAGTGTTCCATATATGCTGCAGCCCAGTAAATATGACAGCAGTGAGACATTAATAAATCCTGCCTTTGGAAAAAGTGTTTCTGATCATGGATACTTGCTCCAAGCCCATCTACTCCAATTAGTGAGATTTCATTTCTCACTTGGTCTATTTTTAACAAGCAGCTAAAAACCATATATAAATGAATATGAAGAAAGTTTGCCTTCTTTGTAGTGGGAATGTCCATTCAACAAATATTATTTCAAACAAGTGAGTGTGTGTGTGTTTGTACAGAAGATTTCACCGTAAAGGAATCTGATTCTTTAGAGTGCCCTTGACATTTGGGGAGAGGGATGTTGGAGGTTGAGAGGAGAGAGAAAAACTACATTGGTAATTGTGTCCGTGATATAACAGAGAAATAAAATTTATATGATGGTTGGGGTTACTGTTTTATTCACTAAGTAGTGTCCGACTCTGTGACCCCATGAACTGTAGCCCACCAGGCTTGTCTGTCCGTGGATCTCCCAGGCAAGAATACTGGAGTGGGTTTCAATTTTCTTCTCCAGGGCATCGTCTTGATCAAATCTGCATCTCCTGCTTGGCAGGCAGACTCTTTACCACTGAACCAAGTGGGAAGTCCCTAGGGTTAAGGTATAGGTTACCAAACTATTGACAGAATTCTACATTGTAATCCTTGGGAAACAGTTTCGGTGTGTGTTTGTTTGTTTTCTGTTAATAAGAGATTCCATAAATGGGAACTGTAACACTCTAGGCAGCAGGCTAGAGCTGAGGAGATACTTTTATTTCTTACTCTTACCTAAGACCAAAGGATTTCATTTGCCATGTTTGGTTTAGTAGGGAAGAAAACACTCAGATGGCATGCTCAGAATTGGACCTTGTAGGATCGAGACTATAGCAGCTAACTAAGGTTCTGGAAATCCAGAATATTATAGGACCATGATCACAGCCATGAGAACCAACTGGCCATCAGTTACCACATATGATTCTAATGAAAAGTTTAAACATCTGAGGTTTGCTTGAGGAAGACTTTTATGTTATATAATACCTATACCTATTTCTGTTCAACTTCTTTCCATAATATTTGAGATAAGTGGTGGTGTTCAGTCAATAAGTCATGTCCATCTTTTTATGACCATGTGGACTGCAGCATGCCAGGCTTCCCTGTCCTTCACTTTCTCCTGGAGTTTGCTCAAACTCATGTCCATTGAGTGAGTGATGCCATCCAACCGTCTCATCCTCTGACGCCTGCTTCTCTTCCTGCCCTCAGTCTTTCCCAGCATCAGGGTCTTTTCCAATGAGTCAATTCTTTGTATCAGGTGGCCAAAGTATTGGAGCTTCAGCTTTAGCATCAGTCCTTCCAATGAATATTCAGGGTTGTTTTATATGAGTAGAATCTAAAAATGATTGTTCAAAATATTAGACACGCCCAAGCACACTGGGTAGAATATGTCTAGTTACCAACATGAGCATGGGCAAAATTTGACTAGTAAATAGAAGAAAGAATGTGTACTTTGTTAAGCTTTAAAATTTTTAAATCCATAGCAACACTGTATGTATGATTACTTTATATCTTGGTAAACTGTTTCAGTGTATATAATTTTTTCAAAGCCTACCTTTAGTATTAATTTTTATAAGGAAACTTAACATGAGATACAAATATGGGGAACAGCTTACAGTAACCTTAAAAAGTGTCTAGTTGTAGTAACAGTCAGAGATAAATACTATTCAATTTAATTTATATACACTGCAGATTGTCTCTTTATGTATTCATCCCTTACCTTTCTAATCCCATTATTTTATCAATAACATATTTATTATTCTTGTCTTATAATAACTTCATTTTTGGTAAAAATTATTTATCATTTTTGAAAAATTATAGCAGTACAAGTACATTTTTTAACCCCAATAGCCTAGAAATAACCATTATTGAAATGGGAATGAATCCCACCAACTCTTGCGACAAGGAAAGTTCAATATATCACTTTATTATTTCTAAATTAATTACAAGTATATAAAACTGGGTTCCCTAGAACCAAATGCTAAGATGGCATTTGAGGAGCAACATATTTCTCAGGGATCAGCACACATGAAGGGAAAGGGGAAGAAGAGGCATCGAGCAGAGGAGAAGTTTGATTGTGGAGGACGCCTGGGGAAAGCCTTGACCAACCCAGCAGGGAATCCTAGGGCGAGTGGTGCCTGAGGAGGGTCCTGCTTGACGCCCTCCGAAGCCCACTCCATGAGGGAAGGCGCTCTGGCCCCAGCAGGAATGTGACCCAGGCACGGGTCTCCATGCCGCTGTGGCTGTCCTCGACGGAGCTGGGGGCCTCAGGCTGTCTGCTGACTACATCCCTCCCTGTCAGCTGGGCAGTGAGTCCTTCCTTGGAGCCAAATCTGGGCAGAATGTCTCCATGCCCACCACAGCAGGAGACTATTCCAGTCTTCCCATAAAAACATGGCCAAGGAGCCAACTCTTCTAATGGTGTCATCAAGCCCAAGAATTCAATTATCTCTTGAAAGTAGCTTATGTACGCCTGTGTGCAAAGTTTCTACAGCCATGCCTGGCTCTTTGCAGCCCCATGAACTGTTGCCTGCCAGGCTTCTCTGTCTATGAGATTCTCAAGGCAAGAACACTGGAGTGGGTTGCCATGCCCTCCTCCAGGGGATCTTCCCAACCCAGGGATCGAGCCAGTGTCTCTAACGACTGCTGCACTGGCAGGCAGTTCCTTCAGCACTACCGTCACCTGCGAAGCCCAGGTTATGTGCAACATCCAACAAAGTACATTCAGATTTGCTCTCGCATCTTCCCTCTAGTTAATTGCTTTAATAACTTGTTTATCTTGTAGTTTTAGAACTGAATCTCTGTATCTACGGCATAGGGATACTTTTTTTAAAAAAAATTATCTGCGAAGAAAATTCCTATTTGCAAGAATTGCTAATGTTATGTAAAATTACAGACACAAAGTTGGAAAAGACCAGAGAGCTCATCTTGTTTTACCTCTATGAGCCAGGGCTCTCAGATATAAAGTCTCTCCTCCAGATTTAGCTGGTAGTAGAACAAGGACAAGACTTATCTCTTAATTCCTAATATAATTGCTATTTTATAAAAGATAAAGTGGGTTCTTAGTTTCAGAAAATTTATCCCACCAGGGGTATGATATTTCAGAGTTTATTATGATAGCTTTCGTTACAAAAACTACCTCTTGAATAGGTGATTTCCAAAGAACGAAACCATCTTAGATGTGATCTTATGAAAAAGATGAGCTGTAAGTCTGCTCTAAGAAATTTAACAACATCTAAACTCTACAGAGACTTGGAATTCTCACAAATGATATTTTATATTTAATTCAGGGTATCCTTGTTAGGTAATTTTTAAAAATTGAGAATAAATTTGAATCTCTTCTTTGGTCTCTCAATAAGAATTCTATAGCTACTTATGTGAAAGCAACAATGTTAGAAAAGGAAAAAACCCTCACATCCTAGCAGGGTTAGCACTGGCAGCTTTAGACTTACATATACTTACTCCTCTCGGCCGCGCTCTGTGCTTCGTCGCAGCTGCCTGCGATCAAACTGCCAACACCTGCTGGATCATGGAAAAAGCAAGAGAGTTCCAGAAAAACATCTATTTCTGCTTTATTGACTATGCCAAAGCCTTTGACTGTGTGGATCACAAGAAACTGTAGAAAATTCTGAAAGAGATGGGAATACCAGACCACCTGACTTGCCTCTTGAGAAACCTATATGCAGGTCAGGAAGCAACAGTTAGAACCGGACATGGAACAACAGACTGGTTCCAAATAGGAAAAGGAGTACCTCAAGGCTGTATATTGTCACCCTGCCTATTTAACTTCTATGCAGAGTACATCATGAGAAACGCTGGGCTGGAAGAAGCACAAGCTGGAATCAAGATTGCTGGGAGAAATATCAATAACCTCAGATTTGCAGATGACACCACCCTTATGGCAGAAAGTGAAGAGGAACTAAAAAGCCTCTTGATGAAAGTGAAAGAGGAGAGTGAAAAAGTTGTTTTAAAGCTCAACATTCAGAAAACGAAGATCTTTTTTTTTTTTCTTACATGATAGTATACATGTTAGAATTCCCATTCTCCCAAATCATCCCACCCTCTCCCTCTGAGTCCAAAAGTCTGTTATACACATCTGTGTCTTTTTTCCTGTCTTGCATACAGGGTCGTCATTGCCATCTTCCTAAATTCCATATACATGTGTTAGTATACTGTATTGGTGTTTTTCTTTCTGGCTTACTTCACTCTGTATAATTGGCTCCAGTTTCATCCATCTCATCAGAACTGATTCAAATGAATTCTTTTTTATGGCTGAGTAATACTCCATTGTGTATATGTACCACAGCTTTCTTATCCATTCATCTGCTGATGGACATCTTGGTTGTTTCCATGCCCTGGCTATTATAAACAGTGCTGCGATGAACATTGGGGTACATGTGTCTCTTTCAATTCTGGTTTCCTCGGTGTGTATGCCCAGCAGTGGGATTGCTGGGTCATAAGGTAGTTCTATTTGCAATTTTTTAAGGAATCTCCACACTGTTCTCCATAGTGGCTGTACTAGTTTGCATTCCCACCAACAGTGTAGGAGGGTTCCCTTT
The DNA here is from genome assembly GCF_042477335.2 of Ovis canadensis. Lineage (NCBI taxonomy): Eukaryota > Metazoa > Chordata > Mammalia > Artiodactyla > Bovidae > Ovis > Ovis canadensis. The sequence goes on along the minus strand of NC_091247.1, from coordinate 124,341,216 downwards.
TCTCCACACCCTCTCCAGCATTTATTGCTTGCAGATTTTTGGATCGCAGCCATTCTGACTGGTGTGAAGTGGTACCTCATTGTGGTTTTGATTTGCATTTCTCTAATAACGAGTGATGTTGAGCATCTTTTCATGTGTTTGTTAGCCATCCGTATGTCTTCTTTGGAGAAATGTCTATTTAGTTCTTTGGCCCATTTTTTGATTGGGTCATTTATTTTTCTGGAATTGAGCTGCATAAGTTGCTTGTATATTTTTGAGATTAGTTGTTTGTCAGTTGCTTCATTTGCTATTATTTTCTCCCATTCAGAAGGCTGTCTTTTCACCTTGCTTATATTTTCCTTTGTTGTTCAGAAGCTTTTAATTTTAATTAGATCCCATTTGTTTATTTTTGCTTTTATTTCCAGAATTCTGGGAGGTGGATCATAGAGGATCCTGCTGTGATTTATTTCTGAGAGTGTTTTGCCTATATTCTCCTCTAGGAGTTTTATAGTTTCTGGTCTTACATTTAGATCTTTAATCCATTTTGAGTTTATTTTTGTGTACGGTATTAGAAAGTGATCTAGTTTCATTCTTTTACAAGTGGTTGACCAGTTTTCCCAGCACCACTTGTTAAAGAGGTTGTCTTTACTCCATTGTATATTCTTGCCTCCTTGTCAAAGATAAGGTGTCCATATGTGTGTGGATTTATCTCTGGGCTTTCTATTTTGTTCCATTGATCTATGTGTCTGTCTTTGTGCCAGTACCATACTGTCTTGATGACTGTGGCTTTGTAGTAGAGCCTGAAGTCAGGCAAGTTGATTCCTCCAGTTCCATTCTTCTTTCTCAAGATTGCTTTGGCTATTCGAGGTTTTTTGTATTTCCATACAAATCTTGAAATTATTTCCGGTCCCATCACTCCATGGGAAATAGATGGGGAAACAGTGTCTGACTTTATTTTGGGGGGCTCCAAAATCACTGCAGATTGTGACTGCAGCCATGAAATTAGAAGACGCTTACTCCTTGGAAGAAAAGTTATGGCCAACCTAGATAGCATATTCAAAAGCAGAGACATTACTTTGCCAACAAAGGTCTGTCTAGTCAAGGCTATGGTTTTTCCAGTGGTCATGTATGGATGTGAGAGTTGGACTGTGAAGAAAGCTGAGTGCCGAAGAACTAATGCTTTTGAACTGTGATGTTGGAGAAGACTGTTGAGAGTCCCTTGGACTGCAAGGAGATCCAACCAGTCCATTCTGGAGGAGATCAGCCCTGGGATTTCTTTGGAAGGAATGATGCTGAAGCTGAAACTCCAGTACTTTGGCCACCTTATGCAAAGAGTTGACTCATTGGAAAAGACTCTGAAGCTGGGAGGGATTGGGGGCAGGAGGAGAACAGGACGACAGAGGATGAGATGGCTGGATGGCATCACTGACTCAATGGACGTGAGTCTGAGTGAACTGAAGGAGTTGGTGATGGACAGGGAGGCCTGGCGTGCTGCGATTCATGGGGTCACAAAGAGTCAGACACAACTGAGCAACTGAACTGAACTGAACTGAACTGATACTTATTCCTGGAGAAGGGCATGGCAACTCACTCCAGTATTTTTGCCTGGAGAATCCCATGGACAGAGGAAGCTGGTGGGCTACAGCGCATAGGGTCGCAAAGAGTCGAACACGACTGAAGCGACATAGCATGCATACTTGCAACTAGAATCCCAGAGAACAGGGGGTAATTCTCCCATCCAAATACTAACCAGGTCCCACCCTGCTTAACTTCTGAAATCAGGTGCATTCAGGGTGGTATGGCTGTAGACAGAATGGGGTAATTCTTTCTTCCACAAAGTCTTAGGGAAACCTCTAATTGATCTGAGTCATGTGCCCCACACAGCCCTGGAGCTTGGGATGCAGTCAGTACCACCCAAAACAACTGGGCAAAAAATGAAGGAAGAATAATTCCATAAAGAGACACTGAGTATTAATAAAACATTCACCAAACAGCTTGTAGTTCGGGTTGTCTCTCATGTACAGCACAACTTTAAAACAAACAATATGCAAATTTCACATATCACCCAGGGGAAGGAAGAAACCTTCTAATCTAAAAGAGATCAGGCTGCAAGACAGAGGGCTGAACATTAAATAATTCTGAATAATCACATAAACACAGTATTATCCAGAGAGCCTGTGACACTATTCATCCCCAGAAAACACATTACTGTTTATTATGATTATACCTCATTTAAATTTTGATTAGATCACTTCCTATTTCGAGTTTTTTAAAAAAACTAATTAAACAAAGGAGGGATGTTATTAGCTAATGTAACAGACAAGAACAGGGCTTGGTTTCAGACAGAACTAGGTCTTGGGCTCAAATGTTATGTGGATTTTATTTGTCTCCATATCTCAGATCCACTTTCTCTTTATTGGCTTTAGAAGTGTCCTGAGGCAGAAGCACATCATCTCTGATGGGCACAACTTGAGTCATGCACCATCCTTGAACCAATGACTAGACCACAGGGATGTGGTACTTTGGTCAGACTCGAGTTATCTACCCATTCAGGGAGTCAGGGGCTCAAGTCATTTTATTCACACCACATCGACAAAAGCTATGCGAAAGGGATGTGGCATCAACAAGAGGAAAAGAAGAGATCCTTCTGTAGTCTAAACATCCTTTTCACATTCTATGAACAGACATGGCATAGCATCCTCAAAATGACAGGAGAGGATGAGATCAAGGGTTTAGATAGAAAGATTTTGTAAGACTTAAACTGTTCAGCCACATAAGGATAGGAACTTTTAAAAATCTGAAAGGGTGAAGCAAAAACCTCTGGGTCACCAATGACAAGAAAAAAAAAGCTTTCAGCACAATTTACACTTATGTCCTTTGATCCCTTGGCTGCTCAGACTAAACCTATTTCCATCCTTGAGTTTTAATATCTTTCCACTTGGCTATAAATTCAGATATTTACAGCTCTGTGCTCTTTTCATGACTTCAAATTTGGTGCCTCTCCTGGTCTCTCAAATCCTAGCCTTCTTGATCCTTTGATCTATCCTGGTTTCTAGGTACCCTGTCAACAACAACTGTCCCTCAGCGCCTCTTCTTTGAGATCTTAATCATCTTACCCTACAATTATTCTCTATCATCTCTCTCCAACCTCCATCTGACCATGGACAGCAGGAATCATTCTTCCTCCTGTAAACTACTAATATATGTTATTATCTGAAAAAGACTTGAAGTTTTAGGATTCTGGCAGGATTATCCTTGGGAAAGAATGAAGGTACTTCTTTTGCATGTATGCAAGGTACAGAGGCAATATAGAGGAATGTTCAGGTGGAGAGGGGTGGGAGGATTCATGTGGCACAGCCTCCATTTTCTCAGAAACAGATGCTCTGAGAAATGGAGGAACTGTCTGCAGAAACAGCTGTGGAGAAGTGGTAGGTAATCCTTCAGATGGCTGAAAATATTTCTGAGCTGCCGTGAGATCCCAGCTGAGGTCATAGAGCATGAAAATACGTAGCAGAAGGAAATGTATGGCATTTTCCTTCTCTTGGTATTTGAAGATATTTTTAATATCTGCACATGTGCATAAACTCCATTAATATTTATACCAGTTGAATAGTACAATCACTTGCCTTCTAGGTTGGTAAAATCATCAATGAATCACTGGTAAATTGAGTCTAAAAATAAGTTTGTGATCCTCAAACAGTTTTCATCAGAAAGTTGTGCAGAAAAACCACAGACTTTTAACACAGTGTTTTGTTTTGCTTTATCTTATTTTATTTGAAAAAGTTAGAACGTGTAAGCTTGTTTTGTTGTTCAGTCACTCAGTCACGTTCGACTCTTTGTGACCCCATGGACTGCAGCACGTCAGTCCTCTTCCCTGTCCTTCACCATCTCCCAGCGTTTGTTCAAACTCTTGTCCATTGAGTCGGTGTTGCCATCCAATTATCTCATCCTGTGTCGTCCCCTTCTTCTCCTGCCTTCAATCTTTCCCAGCATAAGGGTCTTTTCTAATGAGTCAGCTCCTCATACCAGGTAGCCAAAGTATTGGAGCTTCAGCTTCAGTCCTTCCAATGAATATTCAGGATTGATTTCCTTTAGGATTAAATGTAAGCTTATAATCCTTTAGTAATAATTCTTCAACCCTTGTGTTCATGAGAGAGATTCTGATTCAGCAGGTCAGCATCAGAAATACTAAATGTATGTTATTAAAAGCACTCGATGAATCTGTGAGAGCTGTTCCCTTGATAAGACTCCAGAAGCATGGTCTATGTAGAGGAAAAGGCATAGTATCTGTCAGTCTATAGAGTCTCTGTGCTGCAATTAGCCCATCAATTTGTCCTTCCCACCAATTTATCCTAATGCCGGAGGGTCAAATTTACCCTCTTTCTGTTTCAGTGAATACAGTATATTCCACCAGCCTGCAGAAATGGAACATGGTTCCCAGTAATTAGCAAAGCAGTTCAAATGGCAAACAGTATTTACAAAGGAATCAAAAAATAATAATGAGCAAAGCTAAAAGCCTTGGGCATCACGGTTTAATGATTGGAAGACAGCGGCCTCTGTTAATGGATTGCATTTTATAACCACAGTCTAATGAGGAAATTCACCTTAAAGGATTGCCCAAATTCCTACACATGAATTTCTTAGAAGTGATAAAGTAATAGTGAAGATGATGGCATATTTTAAATACAAGAGCTTATGATAAATGTGACTCATAATACAAAGCTGGAGATACTGAGTTATAATTTAACAACCTTAAGAAGAGGGAAAGCGGCGACTGTGATGAAACACGTATTATGAACTTAGAATAATAACTCAGATCACCTGTCTAATATCTCTAGCTGAAAGATATTTAGCCAGGATCAGGGAAACCTTTGCTATCTTAGTTTGGGGAGCATAGAACGAGTGGAAAGCTGCGCATGTTCCCTGCAGTGGGAAAGTAATAGAATTTAGATTCCAAATAAGAGGAAAGAGAAGAGACAGGATATGGCTCATTTTTTAAGGGATTGGACAATATTCATTTCACGCCATCATTTCTAAGTACAAGTATGCTGCTCTGGACGGTTCCTCTTTGATGTATCTAAAATCCAAAGTGAATACAGAAAAAGGTAGAGATGGGTTCTGACCAGCCGTGGAACAGGGTTGAAGATGGAATGGAGTCAAGATGGGAATAAAGGAAGTATATTGATATGCTCGTCTTTCCCTAATCTCCTAATCCAAACAATTAAAACCCAGTAGGAATTTCCTGTTATAATTTGTTAATTCATTCAGTTATTTATTCTACAGTCTTTAGAGAATACCTATTATGTACTGTGGTTTGTTAAGCTCTCGTCTAAGGAAATACATCATTCCTTTTCCATTTTACAAATGAGAAAAAAACAAAATGCAGGCAACAAAAATAGAACAAAAATGTTTTCATTAATAGAGAGGGAGAGAGACACAGACAGGAGACAAGGAGAGAGGAAGAAAGGGAGGGGAAAGAAAGAGAGAGAAAGAGAGAATGCCGTCTTAACGTGAAACATATATTTAACTCCATGGGCGTATGGGGTGCTAAAGACTTAATAGTTGTGCAATCTATGATACATTCACTAAATAGAACATTATGTGCACAGTCAGTCATGTCTGATTCTTTTGCAACCCCGTGGACTGTGGCCTGCCAGACTCCTCTGTCCATGGGATGCTCCAGGCAAGAACACTGGAGCAGGAAGCCATTTCCTACTCCAGGGTATATTCCCAACCCAGAGATCAAACCCTTAAAATGTGATGAAAAGCATAAATAATGTGAAAGTGCTTATAATATCATTGAAAAATTTAAAAGATATAACAAAGTACAAATATATGTTAGAAGATATATAAAGGCAAAGGAAATTAATCAAACTATTAACACCGGATATATTTAGGTTAGTAGGCCTATGGACATCCTTCTTCGTTCTCTTTTTCTTCCTATTTTTATGTGTTTCCAGATTTCCTTTTATGGAAACAAAATGTATGTACTAGAAAGTGTCTAAATTTGGCTACTTTTAAAGTCTCCATAGACTAGTACTTGTTCCTCTTGAATTTTTGTTACTGTTCTTTATAAATAACAGTTACACATTCTAGACTGGGTTTCCTCTAGCCTTTTAACCAAACAATACATAATGTATCTGTCTATCTATTGCGTGTGTCCTTGTAAACCATTAAATTATCATCTTATAACTACTACGTAATAGGAGAGAGAGCCACAGTTCTACTAAGGTTGTAAGACTGTGATGCAGTAAGCTTTGTTTTCTGTATCTGGTGTTACTCTATGTTATTTGGAAATTATAATTTTAAGAAAGATTACCTAACAGCACAACATAAATTCTTTGAGTGGCTTTGAGGGTGACTAGTATTCATGTGTGTTAATGTGTGGATTTCTTAATATGAATGGAATATTCAGAAGCATGCGTTCCAATAAATATTTAACATTTGACATATAGTAGAAGTTGAAGATAACCACATTTGGCTCAAGACTCAGTGACTCCCAGTCCTTCATTTACTATTCTGAGTATTAATTTTAACATTAAATTAATGGAAACTCATTTATTTATTCTGGGTGGAGAATTGGTGGTCAAAATTAAGATGATGATTTGAGCTACCTATCAAAAATATTTTGAAAGTGCAGAGAGATTTATAAAATATAAATAGAACAAAATATTTCAAATACTTGAGAAATGATCATTTGTATATATTTTATGGATTCTATTTGCCAACAAAGGTCCGTCTAGTCAAAGCTATGGTTTTTCCAGTAGTCATGTATGGATGTGAGAGTTGGAACCTAAAGAAAGCTGAGCACCGAAGAATTGATGCTTTTGAACTGTGGTGTTGGGGAAGACTCTTGAGAGTCTTTTGGACTGCAAGGAGATCCAACCAGTCAATCCTAAAGGAAATCAGTCCTAAATATTTTTTGGAAGGATTGATGCTGAAGCTGAAACTCCAATACTTTGGCCACCTGATGTGAAGAACTGACTCATTGGAAAAGACCCTGATCCTGGGAAAGATTGAAGGCAGGAGGAGAAGGGGATGACAGAGGATGAGATGGTTTGATGGCATCACTGACTTGATGGACATGAGTTTGAGCAAGTTCTAGGAGTTGGTGATGGACAGGGAAGCCTGGCGTGCTACCGTCCATTGGGTCACAAAGAGTCAGACATGACTGAGTGATGGAACTGAACTGAACTATGGATTCTATTTATAGCCCCACCCACCATAGCTGGGGCCTAGTAAACATCTTTAAAGTAAGTTTAATTTACATTGTTTTTATCTTAGTTTGATTCAGCAGAGCTATATTAATAAAGCAGAATAACAACATTCAAGATAGAGGTGCTGATACTCCATTGTATGTACATGAGTGTGCAAGTGCGGTTGTGTGTTTGAGAAAGTGTGTACACCTTTCCATGACATATGACAAAGCATACGTCTCTGAAGGTAGCTTGGGAGAACTCTAGTCTCGTTTTCTCATTTCCAGCAAACCCTTTTCTATGCTTTTCACATGCAACATGGATGTTTACTTAATTGTTTGAGAAATTCTATGCAAATGCAGATTCACAATTCATCTCACCTCTTTCTCAAACTAGATGACCAATTCTAAGACTTAGAAATATCATGTAAGTGAAAATTCTGGAGCTGCCCTCCCAGGGCAATCAAGGGGCTCTGAAGACTCTCCCTGCCTTTGCTTCTATTACCTTCCTGGATATTAGGTAGAATTTTAGTGTATTCCATGGATATAGTTTTTCTTTGTTTTAAATTGCATTATAGTTGATTTACAATGTTGTGTTAGTTTCAGGTATACAGGATATATACACACACATATATTATTTTTCAGATTTTTTTCCCTTACATGTTATTACAAAATTTTGAGTATAGTTCCTTGTGCCATACAGTAGGTGCTTGTTGGTTATCTATTTTACATTTAGTAGAGAGTATATGTTAAACCCCAACCTCCTATCCTAAACCCCAACTCCCTATTTTCTCCTTTGGTAACAGTAACTTTGTTTTTTACATCTGTGGGTCTATTAGCATTTTGTATTAATAAACAAGTTCATTTTATCATTTTTTAAAGCTTCACATATAAGTGATACCATATGATACTTGTTTTCCTCTGTCTGGCTTACTTTACTTGCATGATAATCTCCAGGTCCATCTGTGTTGCTGAAATGACATTATTTCAGAATGACCACCATCAAAAAGTCTACAAATAATGAATACTGGAGAAGATGTGGAGAAAAGGGAACTCTGTCATACTCTTGGCAGGAATGTAAACTAGTGCAGCCATCATGGATGACAGTATGGAGGTTCCTTAAAAAAACTAAAAATAGAGCTACATATGATCCTGCAATCCCATTCCTGGGCATATATCTTCAGGAAACCATAATTTGAAAAGATATATGCACCCCAATATTTATTGCAGCACTATTTACAATAGCCAAGATATGGAAGCAATCACAGCCACATTTTTGTATGGATATGCATTCCACTCCTAAACTGTAGTTGTGAAAGAAATCAAATTAAATCTCACTCTGATCTTCCATCCTGCCAGAACAGCAGAAAGTCAGTATAAAACACTATTGTTGTGGGGAGGAGGTGGCGGAGTTGTCATTTCTCAGAATCCCACAAAAATTCAAGAAACTTATATAATGCCTCAGAAATGAAAGAGGGCACTTCAGTTCAAAGTTTTCCATTGATTTCATTCATTCAACAAATACTGAAAACTTGCTAATGGACAGGCATTGTTCCAGGCACTAAAGACACATTAGTGAACGAGGCACCACCATCCAGATGCCCTTGGTCCTTTCCAGGCAGGTAGCTCTGTGGCTCCAGTGCTGGTGGCTTTGCTGATGCTGGCTGACCTGAGGCCAGGGTCCAGCTCCTGTAAGTCTGCTTTTCAAGCATCCTCCACTAAGGCCTTGTTTGCTCCAGATATTACTTCCACCCTCTCTCTTATTTGTCTTTTCTCTCTTCCTCCTCCTCATTCTATACCAAATACGCTCTTGCCAACTCTTCCTCTGATATGTTTCCAAAGCTCAGAAAACAGATTATCTGTAAGCAACATTTGCTTTTTGTCCGCTAACACAAACCTCCTCTCTAGCAAGCTGGCACAAAACTCTGGCTTGGAAGAAGGTACAGTGGGAAGGTAAAGAAGAAGAAAGAAACATAAGCTCATATGAGAATTACAAACACTGAGGGAAGTGTGGCGGGGTCTTAGAGAGACCTTACTTTCCCAAAAGCTGTTCACCTTTGGCTTTCCAGAAATATTTTCTGTTTACAAATTCAATCTGACCCTTTATGAAATTGAGTTTATGTTTGCAAGAGGTGAAAGGATTTAAGGTCAAGTCTCAAGAGTTTTATCTAGGTTCTAATATTTGTGTGATTCTAAATCTTATCTCTGTAATCTGATCTAAACAAAAAAATAGATGAACCAGAAATATTCTGGACTTTTAAAAGTCTATTTTTCCTATTGAAGCTTCCTATATCCTGTATTCTTTATGAATTCTCTATAACCTGGACATATTTAATGCAATTATTAGGGATCAAAACAACTAAATATAAGAGAACAACATTCATAGTTAGTCCTGCAAAAAAAGACATCATATCTACTTCATTTCCATCTCAGAGGATATTCAGTCACTGAGTGAAAGGAAAATCAAACACATCAGAGGAAATGTTAAGAATGCATGCTACTCAAGGCAGTCTCTGATAGTTTAGCTCTTAGAGAATCAAAAGCTAAACTTTGGGGTTTTGAAGCCAGCACTTATTTGAAAGTCTAGACATCAATGAGCTGATGTGAGAAGGAATATAATTTGGCCTTGGAATGGAATAAATAGCAGTGCAAATAAATGAGGAGGCATAAACTCTATAATTTGCCCAATTTTCTAAATCATCTTCACAGCTACTTTCATGGAATATATAATACCTTTTAACTTTGACTTTGAACAGCTTTGGCATTTCTGAACTTTAGGGTGACTACTGATTACTCAAATCCTAAATTATATATATTCTCTTCTATTTATCTTTTTTTGCCAGTTTCTGGTTCAGAAGAAAGCCTTGTACAGGGAGTAGATATCTCTTTCTGGAAAACAATGTATTCTTGCCCTTTCTCTACTCCATGCCACCCTGACCTGAAACACTTCCTTGTCTTCCTACCTGTCTGTGCCCCCTTACAATCCCCTTCCCTGCAACCCTTGGCAGGAACCCATATTTCATTTCCAGTACTACACACTGCGAGAGTAATATATATGAAAATGAAACAAAAATTCCTTTAATGCATTCTGGCTAAGAGATTCGGTAAGTTCAAAGATTTATTACCCTGGAAGGCAAATGCTTAAGAGTTCTCTTTTCAAATAAAATTTCTATGGAAATCATATATTTGCTTTGGAATTATTTGTATGCTAATCATTTACATCTATCTGGATGTGAGCTTTAAGAAGAAAATCCACAACTCTGTCTCTGCCATGGTGGTGAACGGAAAGGATGGGGTGGAGTGGCTGATTTGGTCTTCTGTAAATTTAGCAGTAGCATAGGTGTTCCAGATCAGGGGTAGTGGTCACTTTACTACCAGTGAAGTACTTCTGAGACTCAGTTTTTGCTGGAATCTGGTCTATGGAGTATTTAAGTAATACTACTTGAAACTGTTTACATTTCTAAAGAAGTTAACAGTATTTCTTCTTCCTCTGATCCTTTGTAGAAAGTTAGAAAGAAGAAATCAGAGGATGAGAGGAGAGAAAGAGGAATAAGTGTGATTAAACATGTACTGTACAATGAAATTTTCTAGGTATTTTCATAAGGCATCAATGCATAAATACATATAATTTGGGGTTAGATTTATGATATTACTTACATTTTTGGAAGCTTCTTTTGACTCTGAAAGCCTACGATTTCACATAAGAGCCTGAAATATTAATTTACATGCATAAGCATATTAATTCACATGCATAAGCATATTAATCAACCTCTGGGTCAAAATGACCTAGAGTAAATACAGTGAAGCTGAAGTGGATCAGATTTTTCTTTTCAAAATCATTCTCAATAATTAAAAACATCCACTTCTCAAAGTAAAAGAAAATCTAATTCTTTATAAAAATGTAAATGCATGCCATAGGCTCTGCATCTAAAACAGAAAAAGCAAGGTTTTGGTTTTTTAAATTAAAATAATAAAACTATATATTGAGTTCTGATTATACTGAGGTCTGTACCAATTTTCCCTTCATTGTTACAGCCTAAGAGAGATACAGTTTCCTTCACTTTACAAGGAGGTGCCAGAAATATCTAAGGTCTCATGAATATTATCTAACAGTCAGTCTATAGTCCTAGCCGAGGGCACACAACCTTAAAGACTTTTTTTTCCTTTCTAAAAAAAAATATATTTTCAATTGGAGGATAATTGCATTACAATATTTTGTTGGCTGCTGTCATACGACAATGTGAATCAGCCACAAGCAGACATATGTCCCCTCCCTCCTGAACCCACCCCATGCCACCCCTCTAGGTCGTCACAGGGCACTGGGTTTGGCTCCCTATGAACATGCAGCAGCCTCCCCCGGCTTCTGTTTTACACATGGTCGTGTATATGCCACGGTAGTAGCCTTTTACACAAGGTAGTAGCATATGTCAATGCCACTCTCTCAATTTGTCCCACCCTCCCCTTCACCCATATGGCTGCTGCTAAGTCGCTTCAGTCGTGTCCAACTCTGTGCGACCCCATAGACGGCAGCCCACCAGGCCCCACCATCCCTGGGATTCTCCAGGCAAGAACACTGGAGTGGGGTGCCATTTCCTTCTCCAATGCACGAAAGTGAAAAGTGAAAGTGAAGTCGTTCAGTCGTGTCCAACTCTCAGTGACCCCATGGACTGCAGCCCACCAGGCTCCTCCATCCACGGGATTTTCCAGGCAAGAGTACTGGAGTGGGGTGCCACTGCAAAACAAACAAACAAAACAACAACTAGGAACAAAACTACCATATGACCCAGCAATCCCACTTACTGGGTATATATCCTGAGAAAATCGTAGCTGAAAAAGACACATGTACCCCAATGTTCATAGCAGCTCTATTTATAATAGCTAGGACGTGAAAGCAACCTACATGTCCATCAGCAGGTGAGTGGATAAGAAGTTGTGGTACATATATACAATGGAGTATTGCTCAGCCACAAAAGGAGTGCATTTAAGTCAGTTCTAGTGAGGTGCATTTGTTATAGAGAGTGAAGTAAGTCAGAAAGAGCAAAGCAGGTTTCATATATTGTTGCATATATACAGAATCCAGAAAAATGGTACCGATGAACCTATTTGCCAGGTAGGAATAGAGATGCAGACATAGAGAGCAGATTTTGGCCACATTCTCACTTTAGGCATCTTACAGCTTTGGTATGAGCATAGCACTGAGGCCAGAAATGAAAGAATGATATTTGAAAGGTAGAGCATCTCTTTCAAAGCAGTGATATTTGAAAGAGGAACCTTGTGGCTATGTCAGTAAGATTGAACTCATCACAGTTCAAGTTCAAGCTAAGGGAGTCCTCAGAAGCAGTTCAGCTCTCCAAACCCAGACAAAACCACTGAAGTAGACTAAGAGGCTAAGTGAAGGCAGTGAGGGCAAGTGACTCCAGGAGATGAGACATTTCCACCTGACTTCTGAGCAGGTCAGGAACATAAGAAAGTAAAATTAATTTATTTCAAAAACGGGTATTGAGTGTAGCCTATCTGCCAGGGATACAGAGATGAGTCTTATGGGGAAAAGCAGACAGCATGTCAGTTAGGACTCCTTCGGTTGCAGATGATGGAATACCTAACCCAAATTAGTCCAAGCAAAGAGACTACACTGAAATCTTAACTGAGATCATCCAGATGTTCAAGAGGCCTCTGGTAGACATGGCTTTATTTGGGGCTCAAACAATGTCACCAGATGTTTTACTTCCCCAAGGGATTTCAGGCTTATATTTGCCTTTACTTTGTCCTACAGGTGAGAGGTTGACAGAAACCAAATAACCTCATGAAAGTGAAAGTGCTAGCCACTCAGCCATGTCTGACTCTTTGTGGCCCCATGAACTGAAGTCCACTAGGCTCTTCTGTGCATGGGATTCTCCAGGCAAGAATACAGGAGTGAGTCGCCACTTCCTTCTCTAGGGGATCTCCATGACCAAGGGATCAAACCTTGGTCTCCTGCATTGCAGGCAGATTCTTTATCATCTGAGCCACAGGGAAGCCCAAATAACCTCATACGAGGACAAAAGTACTGGAATTAAAACTTACTAGCTCTGATTTACCTGGCTTGGGTGTACTCAAGCATGAAGCAGTCACTATGGTTAAACAGATGGAATGCATCTACTGGCTTAGCCAAGGGGTGGCCTTAGCAGAGGAGGCACGGAAGTAGAGACTAGATAAACCAAAACTGGAATCTTAATGTCACAGGCAGAGAGAATGACCCTTAAGTGACAAAACGAATGTTTGCCACCCATATCCAAGTTATTATTTCAATGTGATGAGTCATCTAATAGAATTACAATGGAGTAAAATCAGGAAGTTTCTAACATCAAAGACTAGGAAGTTTCTAACTTGATTAAATATAATATTTGAGCTAAGCCTTGATGATAGGTGAAATGAGAAAAATGGGGAGAAAAAGAAAAGGTGTAGCAGTGAGTTAAAATGAAAATCAGGGTAGTTGTTTGGAACGGTGAAGACTGTGACGGGAACACCAAGTGTTAAGATTTTGAGAGGCAGAGGGAAGAACTGGGGAGGACTGAGCAATAAGCAACCTTCTGGTCCTTCATGGGGAGGATCCTGGCTCTGCGCTTCAATCACTGAGTGAAATGGCTCACTGAAGGTTTTCAAACAGTGCTTCAAGACAAGAGTTGGCAAGCTTTTTGTGTAGAGGGCCAGTTAGTGACTATACTAGGTTTTTTTTTTTTACGCCATATGTTGTCTACTACTCATCATAGCCATTGTTGTGTGGAAACAGCCACAGGCAATACATAAATAAATGACTATATGCCAAGAAAACTGGACTTATGGACACTGAAATTTGTATTCAATATAATTTTTACATTAAAGGAAGGAAATATTATTCTTTAACTAAATGTTTTTCAATCATTGAAACATGTTAAAACAAAGTCTGAGCTTAGGATGGTTTAAAAGAAAAAAAAAAACTAAAGAGGTGGGCTAGGTTTGGCCTGTATACCTGGTCATTGTTTCACTGACTCCTAGTCTAAAATGATCAGTTCTACATTTCCGGATTACCTAAAACACATACAAAAGGAACAGTAGATTAAAAAGAGAGGCAGCAAGGAGAGCTATTAGGAGACCATTGAAGTTGGTTCACTGTAAATGAGAAATTGAAAATCTTGAAATTTTAGGCTTCATACCTTAAGGGAAGAGAACCGTGAACTAAGTGACGAGGTACCCTTTGTTATAGAGTTAGGCCTATCAAAGAATTAACCCGGAGTAACTGGAGAAAGGGCCAGATGGAGGTTGGTGATTCAAGTTGGAAAAGAGGGAGTAATATAAGCCTAGAGGGTAGAATATATTTCCTGAGACTTGCAGGATGTGGCAGAGATGGTAGGTCAGTTCTGTTGTGGAAATACTGGAAGCGCAAGGACCTCAAGGTATGGGGAAGCTATGGACAGCTCCATAGATGTTAGGATCAGTGGTTGAGCTTGGCACCTGGGAATGGATGCCGTTACAGGAGGAGATAGTTTTGGACCATTCTTCAGTGGTCTGAAAAGAATCTCAAGTGGTGACTATTATGGAATGAATACCCAAACTCTTCCCTCTTTTTCTAGATTTTATAAATCATCCTGTTCTTTAATAATTTTAAGAGAAGAGGAAATGTCTTTTGGAAACAGACTAAGTTGGAATTTCTACTATCTGGGTAGGCATCTCTGCTTATTGATTCCAGTTAGTTGGAATAGACTATGAGATAAGCAGATTTCATTCTTAACCAAGTGAAAAATCCCAGCTATATATAGCAGCTGTGAAGCATCCCTGCCACCTTGAAAATTTAGTCACTGTGTATGAAGTCAGAAAGGAAAGATTAGTTGACATAAATAATGACCCATCCTGGAAAAAGAAACTCTAAGCATGGGTCCTTCACCCTCTGAATCAAAATAGAATCCACCCAGGTGAAGTATAGTCTATAACTGAGGCATTCACCTATGAAGCAGAGCGCAGTGCTACAAAGAATATAGAGTTTCTTTGTAAGATAATTTATCAGGTAGAAAAGAATTTATGGACATGATGTAAGAGAACACTTGCTGTGGTACATTTGGAACTTTTACTCTATTTGTAGAATTCATTATTTGAGAGTTAAATTCAGTAGGCTTTATATGAACAAATTCTTTGAGTTTTTTTTTCAAAGGGCCTATTCAATGAAGTATTGCGAATGGCCACTTAATCATCCAACTAAGGCATGGATATAGTACTGTGGGAAGTTAAAGGTTTTGCTCAAGGCTACTCTATTCATGAAAAAATGAAAACTAAATTAAAATCTTCAGATTCTTAATTCAGCTCTCATCTTTACCATTATTAGTGTGGCTCTTTGTTTATTCCCCCATAATTTATACTAACATAAGCACCTTTATCATTTATGGTCACTTCTGGTGAAGAGGAGAAATAAAATTATTCTGCTTAATGTACTTATTTCTCACATTCCTGGGATTTTTTCATCCTTTCATTCCTTTCTTTAAAAATAGTAAGTATTTTTTAAAGAACAGACTCTGGAATAGATGTTTGTTTGGGAAATAAAGATAAATAATAAGTAAGCCAAAATCATAGTCTAAAACAGGGGTATTCATAATATGTGTGAATGGTACAATGGTACAAATGTATGGTACAAAGGTAAAAATCATTAGATCAGCCCAGAACTCATTCAAAATGCAAAGTCAGGCTCCCAACTTTACCTAACAATTTGTCTTAACAACAATTCCCTCCAGGGAATTCTGATCTATGTTAAGGATTGAGAACAACTGGTCTAGGGAAAATATACAAGCAAATAGATTTATAAAACCTTTTGCTAAGATGAATAAGAGTTATGTATAAATTCTGGCTGGAGCAGAGAGGAGGGAGCTTCTAATCTCTTCTACATTTGCTTTAGATAATACATGCTCTATCTAAAATGCACAGATGTCCTTGGCATACCTCCTTTGCATAAAATATATCACTATTCCCTACTGCCTTCAGAATAAAGTCTAAGGTTTCCAGCGTGGCATTTGAAGGGGCCCTGGGTTTGACCCTGTCTTCTCTGCAGTCTCATCTCTTGCCACTCCGTCCACATTGTACACTCTGGAGCACACGCGCACACACCACGCTATTTTCACCTCGCCCTGTGCCTGGAGTGTCTCTCCCTCATGCCCCTCCACAAAGTCGGGCCACGATGGGACTCCACTTTAGACTCACGTCCTCAGGGAAGTCTTGCCCAACGTCCCTATGGCCATCACAGCTGCTTCTGTGTGTAACTGCTTCACTGGACTTGTTGCACTGCAGAGTTTCTCAGTACATCTGTCCATCTCTACCACATAATTCTTAGCTCCTGCAAACAAGAGTGCTTAACATTCACTTCAGTGTTCTTAATGCCACTGCAGTGCTTGGAACCAACTGGAAGGACAAGAAAATGTCCAATGAATGCATTTTAAGAAAGGAGTATGTTTCTTATATAAAGATTTCTGTATCGTATAGCTAGCCTTTCAGGTATATGCTTGTTCTTCAACTCTGCATTATTAGGGAAGTCCATGGATTGGAAAGTTCCAATAATTTGCAAATTTTTGGAATCAAAATATTGCTCAAAAATTCATGGAAAAAAATTTAAATAACAATTCCAAATACCATCATTCAGATTCATGGCAAGAATTTTTATAACTTTCTTTGGAAATTTTTCTGTGTGTATCTGACTAAGTGACTTCTTCCCCATTTTGTCATTTTATACCAATTTTAGGATTCCGTGTAAGTCAATACTTTTTGTCTTAATATTATTCAAAATTTAATGGATGTCTATTATGTGCTAAGTGCTAGAGGTAGAAAGTAGAGTGCTATGACATAAATACCATAAATTCCTAGCATAGAAGATACTACAAGCAGAATACAGATTTAATACTACCCAGGGCTAAGGTCCATAAGGTCAGAGAATCAGACACAACTGAAGCAATTTAGCACAGCACAGCACACAATCCACGATAGGGACCACATTATCTTTGTTCAAAAAAAAGAGAGAGATTAAATAATTTGCTAAATATCACATGCTTGGCAAGGAACAGAGCCCCAGACATGAACTCACGTTGTTCTGATAATATTGTGCTCTAATGATTGTTTATTGCTTTTCTTGGCCCCCTGCTAAGTTTCATGGAACTGTTGGTTAGATACACTTAACTCCATATTCATAGATGCCTTTGTTATCAAGTACAAAATTTTGGAATGTCTAATAACTGAATTTTACTTCAGAATGTAAACCCCTAGAGGCGGACACCATTTATTCCCAATTCCCTTGTACAAAGAGTCTGTATTACTCTGCTCTGACATGCATTTACAGTGACTTTAAAAGATTATTGAGATAATTATATACCACAAGTTGCTTCAACTCAATTTTCACACTATTAATTCATTCCACAAATGTTGATTAAGCACCTATTTTGTGTAAGATATGTCTTTGCCCTGGAGCTAATAGAGAAGGAAACAATCTCTCTTTGGAGTTCAGTTCAGTTCAGTCGCTCAGTCGTGTCCGACTCTGCGACCCCATGAATCGCAGCACGCCAGGCCTCCCCGTCCATCACCAACTCTCGGCGTTCACTCAGACTCACGTCCATCGAGTCGGTGATGCCATCCAGCCATCTCATCCTCGGTCGTCCTCTTCTCCTCCTGCTCCCAACCCCTCCCAGCATCAGGGTCTTTTCCAATGAGTCAACTCTTTGCATGAGGTGGCCAAAGTACTGGAGTTTCAGCTTCAGCATCATTCCTACCAAGGAAATCCCAGGGCTGATCTCCTTCAGAATGGACTGGTTGGATCTCCTTGCAGTCCAAGGGACTCTCTAGAGTCTTCTCCAATACCACAGTTCAAAGGCATCAACTCTTCAGCGCTCAGCCTTCTTCACAGTCCAACTCTCACAGCCATACATGACCACTGGAAAAACCATAGCCTTGACTAGATGGACCTTAGTCGGCAACGTAATGTCTCTGCTTTTGAATATGCTATCTAGGCTGGTCATAACTTTTCTTCCATGGAGTAAGCGCCTTTTAATTTCATGGCTGCAGTCAGCATCTGCAGTGATTTTGGAGCCCAAAAAATAAAGTCGGACACTGTTTCCACTGTTTCCCCATCTACTTCCCATGAAGTGATGGGACCAGATGCCATGATCTTCGTTTTCTGAATGTTGAGCTTTAAGCCAACTTTTTCACTCTCTTCTTTCATTTTCATCAAGAAGATCTTTAGTTCCTCTTCACTTTCTGCCATAAGGGTGGTGTCATCTGCATATCTAAGGTGATTGATATTTCTCCCATCAATCTTGATTCCAGCTTGTGATTCTTCCAGTCCAGCGTTTTTCATGATGTACTCTGCATATAAGTTAAATAGGCAGGGTGACAGTATACAGCCTTGAGGTACTCCTTTTCCTATTTGGAACCAGTCTGTTGTTTCATGTCCAGTTCTAACTGTTGCTTCCTGACCTGCATACAGATTTCTCAAGAGGCAGGTCAGGTGGTCTGGTATTCCCATCTCTTTCAGAATTTTCCACAGTTTATTGTGATCCACACAGGCAAAAGCTTTGGCATAGTCAAAAAACAGAAATATATGTTTTTCTGGAACTCTCTTGCTTTTTCCATGATCCAGTAGATGTTGGCAATTTGATCTTTGGTTCCTCTGCCTTTTCTAAAACCAGCTTGAACGTCAGGAAGTCCACGATTCATGCATTGCTGAAGCCTGGCTTGGAGAATTTTGAGCATTACTTTACTAGCATGTGAGATGAGTGCAATTGTGTGGTAGTTTGAGCATTCTTTGACATTGCCTTTCTTTGGGATTGGAATGAAAACTGACCTTTTCCAGTCCTGTGGCCACTGCTGAGTTTTCCAAATATGTTGGCATATTGAGTGCAGCACTTTCACAGCATCATCTTTTAGGATTTGTAATAGCTCCACTGGAATTCCATCACCTCCACTACCTTTGTTTGTAGTGATGCTTTCTAAGGCCCACTCGACTTCACATTCCAGGATGTCTGGCTCTAGATGAGTGATCACACCATCGTGAATATCTGGGTCATGAAGATCTATTCTGTACAGTTCTTCTGTGTATTCTTGCCACGTCTTCTTAATATCTTCTGCTTCTGTTAGGTCCATACCATTTCTGTCCTTTATCGAGCCCATCTTTGCATGAAATGTTCCCTTGGTATCTCTAATTTTCTTGAAGAGATCTCTAGTCTTTCCCATTCTGTTGTTTTCCTCTATTTCTTTGCATTGATCGCTGAAGAAGGCTTTCTTATCTCTTCTTGGTATTCTTTGGAACTCTGCATTCAGATGTTTATATCTTTCCTTTTCTCCTTTGCTTTTCATCTCTCTTCTTTTCACAGATATTTTTAAGGCCTCCCCAGAGAGCCATTTTGCATTTTTGCATCTTTTCCATGAGGATGGTCTTGATCCCTGTCTCCTGTACAGTGTCATGAACCTCATTCCATAGTTCATCAGGCACTCTATCTATCAGATCTAGGCCCTTGAATCTATTTCTCACTTTCACTGTATAATCATAAGGGATTGGATTTAGGTCACACCTGAATGGTATAGTGGTTTTCCCTACTTTCTTCAATTTAAGTCTGAATTTGGCACTAAGGAGTTCATGATCTAAGCCACAGTCAGCTCCTGGTCTTGTTTTTGTTGACTGTATAGAGCTTCTCCATCTTTGGCTGCAAAGAATATAATCAATCTGATTTCAGTGTTGACCATCTGGTGATGTCCATGTGTAGTCTTCTCTTGTGTTGTTGGAAGAGGGTGTTTGCTACGACCAGTGCATTTTCTTGGCAAAACTCTATTAGTCTTTGCCCTGCTTCATTCCACATTCCAAGGCCAAATTTGCCTGTTACTCCAGGTGTTTCTTGACTTCGTACTTTAGCATTCCAGTCCCCTATAATGAAAAGGATATCTTTTTTGGGTGTTAGTTCTAAAAGGTCTTGTAGGCCTTCATAGAACTGTTCAACTTCAGCTTCTTCAGCATTACTGGTTGGGGCATAGGCTTGGATTACTGTGATATTGAATGGTTTGCCTTGGAGACAAACAGAGATCATTCTGTCCTTTTTGAGATTGCATCCAAGTACTGCGTTTCGGACTCTTTTGTTGACCATGATGGCTACTCCATTTCTTCTGAGGGATTCCTGCCTGCAGTAGTAGATGCAATGGTCATCTGAGTTAAATTCACCCATTGCAGTCCATTTTAGTTCACTGATTCCTAGAATGTCAACGTTCATTCTTGCCATCTCTTGTTTGACCACTTCCAATTTGCCTTGATTCATGGACCTGACATTCCATGTTCCTATCCAATATTGCTCTTTACAGCATCGGACCTTGCTTCTATCACCAGTCACATCCACAGCTGGGTATTGTTTTTGCTTTGGCTCCATCTCTTCATTCTTTCTGGAGTTATTTCTCCATTGATCTCCAGTAGCATGTTGGGCACCTACTGACCTGGGGAGCTCCTCTTTCAGTATCCTATCATTTTGCCTTTTCATACTGTTCAGACAGACAAACTGGTAATTACTATGCAGTGTCTTGAGAACAATAAGCAGAGTCCTGTGGATACACAATGGAAGGACACACGACCTAGACTTGGGTCTGGAGGGAGAGTTACAAATGGATTCCTAGAAAAATGATACAGATGATACCTTTCAATGAAGGACTAGTGGAAGTTATCCTAAGGGAGGAGATGATTTCTGTGCAGATGGAATTGCATGGATAAGAATCTGGAGGTCAAAAGTAATCTTCATAGGCAAGATAGCAGGGTGTACTGGACATCTTTTGTTTTACAATGAGTTTAGACCTTTTCCTAAGAAACATGGAAACTGGTAAAGGAATTTAAACAGAAGGATGATTTGTGTTTTATAAAAGTCCCTTTGGTTAGCGTGTAATCACAAAATCAAAGGGATAAATAAATATTTGAGAGCAAAAAGATCTGTTAAGTGGTTGTGGCACTAATCCAGGAGTGCTTGATGGTGACCCAGAGTAGACATGGTATTAAGAGAAGTGGATAAACTAAAAAGATACCTAAGAGTTAAACTGACAGGCGTTGGTGGTAGATTGTAGGTGCTGGAGGAATTAAGGGTGGAATTGGGAGTACTGTCTAGATTTCTGACTTGAATAGCTTTTATCAGGCTGGGGAACTTAAATGAAGGATGCTTTTAGAGAGCAAGATGGTGAGTCCTGGTTTTGAAAGAATGAGTCTGTGAAGCATGCAGAGCATCTTATAGTGGATTTGGAACCTGCTGGTCACAAAGAAATTTATAGACAACCTAAAGAAAGTATTAGAAAATGTCTGTAGCACGTCAATGGTTTCTTAAAGCTTAAAATGTTATTAGAGTTTACTACCCTCTTTTGAGCTTAGAATAATCTTGAAGTCCATATTTTCCTTATATTCCTTAAAAATATTAAATGCATACCTTGACACCATGCCTAGTAACCACTTATACTTAAGTTTGATTAGTATTATTCTAACAAATAAGAATATATAACTGAAAATAGACATCCCCACATGTCTTTAACAAATCAGTCATCCTTGGGCACCACTTAACCAATCTTTTCTTGATATTCCAGAATTTCTGAGTTCACTTTTTAATTTTCCCTAAAGACTAGATAACTGAATTTAATCTTAGAATAGCTTAAATTCAAGAATAATATTTTGGGGGCATTTTGATTAATTGAAACATGTACATTTACTGAGGAAACAATAATATATATGCTCACATTATTTCAGAAGCTAGTTTTTTTTTTTTTTTTTTTGCTCACCTTATTTTATTAATCTTAATAAAATTAGTGAGGAAATAGCTCATCACCATGGCATGGGGAAATGTCACTGAATCATCATATCCAGCAGGTCCTATTGCAATTTACTTAGTTAATGCTGATATATTAGGTACTTTATTCTGTTAACTGGCTGATGATAAGTGCTGCTTTTATTTTTATTTATTTTTTATCTATTTTTTAAAAATATAAATTTATTTATTTTAATTGGAGGCTAATTACTTTACAATATTATATTGGTTTTGGCATATATCAACATGAATCCACCATGGGTGTACACGTTTTCCCCATCCTGAACCCCCCTCCCACTGCCCTCCCCATCACATCCCCCTGGGTCATCCCAGTGCACCAGCCATAAGCATCCTATCTCATGCATCAAACTTGGACTGGTGATTCATTTCACATATGATATTACAAATGTTTTAATGCCATTTTCCCACCCTCTCCCTCTCCCACAGAGTCCAAAAGACTGTTCTATATATCTGTGTCTCTTTTGCAGTCTTGCAAACAGGGTTATCATTACCATCTTTCTAAATTCCATATATATGCATTAGTATACTGTACAGGTGTTTTTCTTTCTGGCTTACTTCACTGCGCATAATAGGCTCCAGTTTCATTTATCTCATTAGAACTGATTCAAATGTATTCTTTTTCATGGCTGAGTAAAACTCCATTGTGTTTATGTACCACAGCTTTCTTATCCATTCATCTGCTGATGGACATCTTGGTTGTTTCCATGTCCTGGCTATTATAAACAGTGCTGCGATGAACACTGGGGTACACGTGTCTCTTTCAATTCTGGTTTCCTTGGTGTGTATGCCCAGCAGTACAATTGCTGGGTTGTATGGCAGTTCTATTTCCATTTTTTTAAGGAATCTCCACACTGTTCTCCACAGTGGCTGTAGGAGTCTGCATCCCACCAACAGTGTAAGAGGGTTCCCTTTTCTCCGCACCCTCTCCAGCATTTATTGCTTGTAGACTTTTGGATCGCAGCCATTCTGACTGGCGTGAAATGGTACCTCATTGTGGTTTTGATTCGCTAAATGCTGCTTTTAAATGGACTCTTTACTTTGTGCTATTTTGAATATATGGGTGCTGTCCTAGGGATATGAAGAGTCTCTACCAGCTCAGATGGTGAATCAGCACACCCAACCATGCATGCAGAGAGGTCTGTTATTGTTAGTGTTGAACCAGATTTCAACGGTCAGCAATAACCCTCCTGGAGATCATGCCAGCATGTGTGCTATCAAATATTGAAATATGAGCAAACTCAAATAATATCAGTCATAAATACAATCAGTGAGGTGAAAATGATTTGACTCAACTCCCTGAACAAAGACTGAATCACTGTCAAATTCAGTTGAGGCATATGCTTTGCAGGTTTCAAATAAAATTCCATTCACTCCACAGTAAAAAATAACACTTGAAGGACTTTCATGTTCATGGGGCAGAGTCATTTAAATTAAAGCAACCAACAGTGAAAAGCATAGGATCTAGCAAACATCATTGAATTTGAAATCTTCTTAGGATTCATCAGAACCTTCCAATTTCCTTTACAGTGCTGTATCAACTGATACTGAAAAATGCAGGAGAGAAAGTAACATAATCAAAGAGTATTATAAGATCTATTAACTAAGTAACTCAGTCAGATCCACAGAAGGGTAACAGCTGTGGATGCTGAAACCCTTAATAAAGTAACCCTCCTCTCCCTATTTACAAAACCTCTCTGTCATCATCCCTGTTGTGTCTGTCATTTGCACCTGGTATGAGGGTTCTTTGGTGCAACAACACATCACATTTCCATGCACTCAAGAGCCACGGCATTGTATAATCATTATTTCTAAATGCTGACTCTTGTGAATTCAAAGAAAAGACTCAGTACATATTTAAATAGATAACACACTACAAAGAAGTTTATTAGCTGAAGATATGCATAACCTTAAAGTTTTTCTTAGTTCCTATTGCTTTTATTTTGACTGATGATGCTTAATTAATCAGTCATTATCATATCTTACTGTGATTTAGAATGTCAGATGCATGCCTCTGCTCAGAATGAAACTGTCACTCAAATATATATAAATTTTTAAAATTTGTTTTCCTTCCTTAGATTTCTACAAGATGATCGCAGTCTATTCAGAAAAAGTAAAGTAAATTTCTTTGTTTCTTCACATCTTCTCCTTTAGCAAGGGAATCACTTGGTTGAAGAGTTGCAAAGTTCTCTGGACAATGAGGGACCTTTCAACTCAAATACAGACAATGGTCAAGAAATAAGACACTGATCAACCATACAGTTTTGCACTTGATATGCAAGTTTCTAGGAGCTGATGAAGAAGGATAATGGAAAGAAAGGAAGATAATGAAGGCTGGGAGACAGGAAGATGGCTAACATACACCAATGGTACCTTCCAGACTCCTAATTCAAATAAAAATGTTGTTCTTGATTGGACTCCCAGAGACATTTACTGCTCTCCAGTTATTCCCAGAATATATTAAGAAGAGATGGCAAGAATACACAGAAAAACTATACAAAAAAGATCCTCATGACTCAGATAACCATGATGGTGTGATCACTCACCTAGAGCCAGACATCGTGGAATGTGAAGTCAGGAGGGCCTTAGGAAGCATCACTATAAACAAAGCTAGTGGAGGTGATGGAATTCCAGCTGAACTATTTCAAATCCTAAAAGATGATGCTTAAAAATGCTTCACTCAATATGCCAGCAAATTTGGAAAACTCAGCAGTGGTCACAATTCTGGAAATAGTCAGTTTTCATTCCAATCTCAAAGAAAGGCAATACCAAAGAATGTTCAAACTATCACACAATTGCACTCATTTCACACGCTAGCAAAGTAATGCTGAAAATTTTCAACAATACATGAACTGTGAACTTTCAGATGTTCAAGCTAGATTTAGAAAAGTCAGAGGAACCAGAGATCAAATTGTCAGCATTCGTTGATCATAGAAAAAGAGAGAGAATTCCAGAAAAATATCAACTTCTGCTTCACTGACTACTCTAAAGCTTTTGACTGTGTGGTTCACAACAAACTGTGGAAAATTCTTAAAAAGATGGGAATACCAGAGCACCTCACCTGCCTCCTCAGAAAGCTGTATACAAGTCAAAAAGCAACAGTTAGAACCGGACATGGAACAAAGGACTGGTTCCAAATTGGGAAAGGAGTGTGTCAAGGCTGTATATTGTCACGCTACTTATTTAATTTATATTCAGAGTACATCATGCAAAATGCAGGGCTGGATGAAGCACAAGCTGGACTCAAGATTGCTGGGAGAAATATCAATCACCTTAGATATGCAGATGACACCACCCTTAGACAGAAAGTGAAGAGGAGTTAAAAAGCTTCTTGAAGAGAGTGAAAAAGCTGGCTTAAAACTCAGCATTCAAAGAACTAAGATTGTGGCATCTGGTCCCATCATTTCAGGGCAAATAGATGGGGAAACAATGGAAACAGTGACAGACTTCATTTCTGGGGCTCCAAAAACACTGCAGATGGTGACTGCAGCCATGAAATTAAGACACTTGTTTCTTGGAGGAAAAGCCATGACCCACCTAGACAGCATATTAAGAAGCAGAGACATTATTTTGCCAACAAAAGTCAAAACCATGGTTTTTCCAGTAGTCATGTATGAATGGAGAAGGCAATGGCAACCCCACTGCAGCGTTCTTGCCTGGAGAACCCCAGGGATGGGGGAGCCTGGTGGGCTGCCACCTATGGGGTCGCACAGAGTCAGTCACAACTGAAGCGACTTAGCACAGCAACAGCAGCATGTATGAATGTGAGAGTTGGACTATAAAGAAAGCTGAACACCAAAGAATTGATGCTTTTGAACTGTGGTGTTGGAGAAGACTCTTGAGAGTCCCTTGGACTACAAGGAGATCCAACCAGTCAATCCTAAAGGAAATCAGTCCTGAATATTCATTGCAAGAACTGATGCTGAAGCTGAAGCTCCAATACTTTGGCCACCTGAAGTGAAGAGCTGACCCATTAGAAAAGACCCTGATGCTGGGAAAGATTGAAGACATTAGAAGAAGGGTTCAACAGAGGATGAGATGGTTGGATGACATCATTGACTTGATGGACCTGAGTTTGAGCAAGCTCCAGGAGCTGGTGATGGACAGGGAAGCCTGGCGTGCTGCAGTCCATAGGGTCACAAAGAGTTGGAAATGACTGAGTGACTGAACTGAATTGAGTTACCCCCACAACTCAGCCCCTGCTTTTCAGATTTGGAGCTGTACCCATAAAGGCTCTTTTACTTCACATCACATCCCTCTAATGTACAAATAAAAAACGGTGCTAATCACTATCATCGAGCCCTCTGACTACTGTATGAGGTTTCTGCTATTGGCAGCAAATCTCTAAGGACCCCCTGCCTCTAGAAATAACCCTATGAAGTTCTGATGCTTCATCCCCCAAACAAAAATTTCTCTTTACTCTGAAATGCTTCTGTATGATAATTTCTGCTGAGCTGAGCAGCATGAATGTGTGTTGCAGATAAGGCCACTTCAGTCAGTGAAAATGGCTAACACTTTTACTCATGCCAAAAGAAGTCAAATAAATGGTTTTCAGAGACGTGTTTGCATTCTCTTTACATGAGTTCTTGTTTATCATTGACCAAGACTCTGGCAACTGGGAGCATATGACTGGTTCCCAGAAGGCCCTTGAGTTCTAGCCCGCTCCTAATTTTGAATTTGACATACTCAAAATTCAGATAAATACCAAGGAAGAAAGACACCACTGAGGTCTTTAAGCTAAACCCATATCACAGAAGGGCAGGGGCTCATATTACTAGAGTGCAAAATATTTCTCTGAGCATGTTTTTGGAGTAAGAATCTCTCCTATTTAAATCAAATGACCCAAGGAGTGCTTTCTTTAGGAAATGTTCTACTCAAGTTCAATGCATTGTTATAAATTTCTATTTTTTATCCCATTTGTATCACTGACTATGGAAAATTGAAGGTGTGTTAGAGTTCACCAAAGAACAGAACCAATAGGAAATATACATATATAGACATATGCAAGAGGAGGGTTATTATTGGAACTGGCTCACGCAATTATGGAAGCTGAGAAGTCCTACAATCTGTCATTTGCAAGCTGAAGAACCAGAAAAATCAGTGATGTAATTCAGTGTGAGTCCTAAGGCCTGAGAACTGGGAAAATCAGTGATGTAGGTTCCTGTCTGAGTACAAAGGCCTTAGGGACAGGAGGCCCCCTGTCAAAGGCAAGGGAGGATAGACACTTTTTCTCAAGCAAATAGAGCAAATTTATCCTTTCTCTGCCTTTTTTTTTTTTTAAATCTGTTCAGCCTCTCAATGGACTGAATGATGTGTATTCACATGGGTGAGGATGGAATTTCTTTACTCAGTCTACTGACTCAAATGCTAATCTCTTCCAGAAACACCCTCACATAGATGCACCTAGAAATAAAGCTTTTACCAGCTATATGGGCATCACTAAGCCCAGTCAAATTGATGCACAAAACCATCCATTTCATAAGGGCAGTGGTGGAAGCTATGGATTAGCTCAGCTGAAATAATTTTCAACCCCTAAGAGCATGAAGAAAAACAGACATTTCTTAGACAACCTCGTAGCTAGGACTTTTCACATGACTTCCATGTCACCAATGACATGTCTTCATTCAATACTAAGTCAGATGGAATTCTCTGGGAAGAGAACCAGGGTGTAAGGCAGCCAGTTTTCAGGCACAGATTGTGGCAGAAATGACTGGTTCTGGACCCAACAGCTCTAGGGACACCTTCCCAGTTTAGCAGACACCGTGCTACCTAACAATCCTACTGAAGTGAAGGTAACTTTTCTGATTATAGCAGAAGGAAAACTGTTCTGCAGATTGGGGCTGTCCTCTGTGTGCTCAGCGTGTCCTCTGTGTTCCTTCAGCCCAGCTAAAGAAATTATAAGCACCCAGTTCCCTGAAATAAACCCCTTTCACTGAAATAAACCTGCAAGCCGAGGGATCCTATTATCTGTGATTGAAACTTAAAGAAGAGTCAAGAGAAAAGTAAATTAAACAAGAGAGCCTTTAAATTTGTTGAGTAGTCATTTCCCATTTATTGTTCTAACTTAATTTCAATTTCTAGAACAATACTGTGGAGTAGTTATAATTTTACAGAAAAGAAAATAAAGAAGTGAAGACATTCACAAAGAGGTGAAGAAATTTACCTTGGGTCACACAGTGTAAAAACAATAAAGCCATGATTTGAAGCCAGCTCTGTGTTACATTAAGTCCCATGAGCACAGTCACTGAGATGTTAAGCCTCCCCAGTGAAAAGGAAAGCTGAGTCACTCTCAGCAACTTGGCAGGTTGTGATTGAGGGCAATTTTGTCAAGATCAAGATATAAAAATTTATTATGCTCTTGAATACTATCTCAGATTCATTATTACGGATCAGTATCTATATTTCTTAAATATTACACATTTCCTTATTCTTAGGTAGGAAGTGACTGGTGACTGTGGGCAGACTATTTATGAGTTAACCCATTGATGGCTTGTGTTTAAGAGCTAGATTGATGGATCATTTCTGAGTTCTGTGAGTACATTTATGTTCAGCATGTGGTTTTGTTGCCCATCAAATAAGACTTTAGCCTGCCCAGAAAATAAGGTTAAGCTTGTACTTAAGTGACCAACCATTCCAATTGCCCATGACTGTCTTAGTGTTAAAACCAAAGGTCCGCCATCCTGGGAAATCTTTTAGTCTCAAGCAAGTGAAGATGTTTGGTCACCCTATTTAGACTCTCCCTTCTCAGTCTGTTCTATGTACCCACCCCTAACAGCTTTGATGTACAGAAAGTCCATCACAACCAAGTTTTTCTATAGCCACTAGGCTTTTCAGAGAGCAAACACCTGCCACCTCTGTCTCCTAAAGAGCCTCTTCCCCGGGTCAGTGATCTATGATCGATGCTTTTCTTCCTTTCCCAGAGAATCAAAGAGCCCACCCTAGCCTTGACTGCCTGGTTCTTCCTTGAGGCACAAATGCCACAAAATACCCTTCAAAGCAGAAATAACTGAAGACAGGCAGAGAGGTCACTTTTGGTAGCATGGCAACTGCTGGCTGCTTTTGAGGCTGCCTGTTACTGTAAAAGTTATTTTGTATAAACTTACTTGTTAACTGGGCTAGAAACTTCCAGTCCCCTGCAAGTCTTGCTTTCTTACAGATTTTTTTCTCTCTCAGGAATCTTTATGATCCAAAGGAGATTTGAAAATATCACATGAATAATAGGAAATACCTTTTAACACACTTCTAAGTGGTTGAGAATGTCCGTGCATTCTCAGGCTAAATTACTGAAACTGATTTCTTATTCCTTTGACTACTAAATGACAGAACAAAACTGGACTCAAATATTATTTCCCACCCATTCCAGATAAAAGCTCACTCTCCACCCCATTCAGCCACGTAGAGGCATCACAATAACAACTGAAGATTACTCGAGAAAGTGTTTAGTAGTTACCCACCCATTCTCACCTCCAAACAAAAGGAAATTACTGGCCTTCATAATTTGCTGTCTACTGTTAATTTACTTCAGCTCAGTTCAGTTCAGCCGCTCAGTCGTGTCCAACTCTTTGCGACCTCATGGACTGCTGCACACCAGGCCTCCCTGTCCATCACCAACTCCCAGAGTCCACCCAAACCCATGTCTATCGAGTCGGTGATGCCATCCAACCATCTAATCCTCTGTTGTTCCCTTCTCCTCCCACCTTCAATCTTTCCCAGCATCAGGGTCTTTTGTAATGAGTCAGTTCTTCACATCAGATGGCCAAAATATTAGAGCTTCAGCTTCAGCATCAGTTCTTCCAATGAATATTCAGGGCTGATTTCCTTTAGGATGGACTGGTTGGATCTCTTTGCACTGCAAGGGACTCTCAAGAATCTTCTCCAACACCACAGTTCAAAAGCATCAGTCCTACAGTGCTCAGGTTTCTTTATGGTCCAACTCTCACAACCATACATGACCACTGGAAAAACCACAGCCTTGACTAGATGGACCTTTGTTAGCAAAGCAATGTCTCTGCTTTTTAATATACTGTCTAGGTTGGTCACAGCGTTTCTTCCATGAAACAAGCGTCTTTTAATTTCATGGCTGCAATCACCATCTGCACTGATTTTGGAGCCCCCCAAAATAAAGCCTGACACTGTTTCCACTGTTTCCCCATATATCTGCCCCACTGGGGAAACAGTGGTATCTGATGGGACCAGATACCATGATCTTAGTTTTCTGAATGTTGAGTTTTAATGTAACTTTTTCACTCTCCTCTTTCACTTTCATCAAGAGGCTCTTTAGTTCTCCTTCAATTTCTGCCATAAGGGTGGTGTCATCTGCATATCTAAGGTGATTGATATTTCTTCCAGCAATCTTGATTTCAGCTTGTACTTCATCCAGCCGAGCATTTCTCATGATGTACTCTGCACATAAATTAAATAAGCAGGGTGACAATATACAGCCTTGATGTACTCCTTTCCTGATTTGGAACCAGTCAGCTGTTCCATGTCCAGTTCTAACTGTTGCTTCCTGACCTGCATACAGATTTCTCCAGAGGCAGGTCAGGTAGTCTGATATTCCCATCTCTTCCAGAATTTTCCACATTTTGTTGTGATCTACACAGTCAAAGGCTTTGGCATAGTCAATAAGGCAGAAGTAGATGTTTCCCTGGAACTCTCTTGCTTTTTTGATGATCCAACAGATGTGGACAATTTGATCTCTGGTTCCTTTGCCTTTTCTAAATCCAGCTTGAACATCTGGAAGTTCATGGTTCACATACTGTTGAAGCCTGGCGTGGAGAATTTTGATCATTACTTCAATAGCATGTGAAATGAGTGCAATTGTGTGGTAGTTTGGGCATTCTTTGGCACTGCCTTTCTTTGGGATTGGAATGAAAACTGACCTTTTCCAGTCCTGTGACCACTGTTGAATTTTCCAAATTTGCTGCTCTATTGAGTACAACACTTTAAAGCATCATTTTTAGGATTTGAAATAGCTCAACTGGAATTCCATCACCTCCACTAACTGTTTGTAGTAATGCTTCCTAAGGCCCACTTGACTTCTCATTCCAGGATGTCTGGCTCTAGGTGAGTGATCACACCATCGTGATTATCTGGGTTGTGAAGATCTTTTTTGTACAGTTCTTCTGTGTATTCTTGCCATCTCTTCTTAATATCTTCAGCTCTGTTAGGTCCATACCATTTCTGTCTTTTACTGCATCCATCTTTGCATGAAATGTTCCCTTGGTATCTCTAATTTTCTTGAAGAGATCTCTAGTCTTTCCCAATTTACAGTTATCAAATGGGAGAGGGGAATGGTAAATTAGGAGTTTGAGATTAAAATATGCACAGTACTGTATATAAACTATATAACCAACACGCACCTACACTATACCACAAGGAACTCTACTCAATATCTTATGATAACCTAAAATAGAAAAGAATCTAAAAAGAAATATACATATATATATACTGCCAACTAGAAATTGGCATTTACCAAGAACACTGCCAAGGACCGAACAACAAAGGCATTTACCATCTGCTTCTATGGAGACTGAAATTGGAGAAGGCAATGGCAACCCACTCCAGTATTCTTGCCTGGAGAATCCCATGGAGGGAGGAGCCTGGTAGGCTACAGTCCACGGGGTCGCAAAGAGTCGGACAGGACTGAGCTACTTCCCTTTCACTTTCTGTGGAGACTGAACCCCCTGCTGCTATAGCTGCTGACCTTCAACCACCCCTGAGGGAGTTTAGGGTGGAGTGAGGCACTCTGTGCTCCAGGGAATCTGGTGGCACAGGTCTTTAGGTAGTTGGATGTTTTTAGGGACAGATATTATGATCTCAATCCTTGCATCTCCTCATATCTAGAGAAGCACTAAATCCCTTCATGGTGATGTCAGAGCATCATGACTCACAAAAAGTCTTTTGTAAAATTAATGTTTCATGGTATTGAAGTCCCCCTTCACCCAAACCTTATATATTGTCTTTATATCTTTCCCCCACTTCCGCTTTGGAGCAGTCTGTCCTCATTTTGCCCCAATAAAACAACTTACAACTCTCAAGTTGTACATCATTTTTTTAGTCAACAACACACACACACATATATATACATAGAACCGAATCACTCTGCTATACGCCTGAAACTAATAACATTGTAAATCAACTATATTTCAATAAAATTTAAAAATAAATAAGCACTCATAATTATTCCCCAATCCCTGTCTGTTCTATTGCCACCATTAGCGTGTTCACTCTTCTGCTCTTTGCTGATACAAGTCAACTCAACTAATGATTGTTATGACTGCCATGACCATTACCAGCACCCCTGCTCCTGCGAATACCAGTGCTCCTATTACTACTACTGCTAAGACGGGACTATGACAGCAACTGCTCCTTCAAAATCATTAATCATTAATTATCTCTGCATCATTAACAAGTGCCTTGGATGAGCTTGACTCTGTTCTGAACACGTTACAATAATTGTCTCATTTGAATCTTTATCGAAGCTCCATGACTGACTATTATTTCTGTTTCAATGGATGACGAAATTGAGGTGTGAGATATTAAATAACTTTGTCCAAAGTCACAAAGAGAATAGGTGATGGGAAGTGATATGAACTTAGGTCTTTTGGGCTTTAAAATTTGCATGCTTTAAAACTCTGATGTTGCTCTGCCCAGGGAAATCATTCTTAATAATTTCAGTTGTACTAATTTAATACTTTTTTCTCTATGACCTTAGTTTCTATAGCATTCATATAAACAATGATGGTGTGTTTTAATTTTGTTATTTTATTGAATGGCATGCATATGTATTTTCATTCATTGGAACAGTAAGAAGTGTATTTCTCTACTTCTGAGCCAATGATAAGCATATAGATGGAGCTGAATAAACAGGACTTCAATAGACTATTGAATCTCTATAGTTACTTTAACAAAGTAGCCAAATTACTTCTAACAACATCCTTTGAATTTAAAAGTATAAGATCTGGTGTCAAATAAATGAAAAGACAGTGACCTGTTACAAATAATATATAACATTCTGTAGGCTCAATGAAATACTTATAATTGATATAATATGATTCTAGACTTAAATGTCTGTATTTTACAAATAATATAAATTTCAAAGCATGTTACAACAAAATATTAGGGCTATAAGACC
The DNA here is from genome assembly GCF_042477335.2 of Ovis canadensis. NCBI lineage: Eukaryota > Metazoa > Chordata > Mammalia > Artiodactyla > Bovidae > Ovis > Ovis canadensis. Next base: position 124,308,089 of record NC_091247.1, on the reverse strand, counting down.
CTTACTAAAGCACTGAAGTAAAATTGCTCAGACGTGTCTGACTCTTTGTGACTCCATGGACTGTAGCCTGCCAGGCAGGAGACATGAGAAACACAGGTTTGATCCTTGCATGAGGAAGATCCCCTGGAAGAGGAAATGACAACCCACTCCAGTATTCTTGCCTGGACCATCCCATGGACAGAGGAGCCTGGTAGGGTACAGTCCATAGGGCCACATAGATCAGACATGACTGAAGCGACTTAGCATGCCCTATTACTTCATTATTATCTGATTGGCCACTTTCCTATGGTACTTCCTTTTTCCAAATACCCAGCCCTGAGTTAATCTTCAGCAAATGGTTTTTAGCCAATGACTCAGTTTTAAGTTCTTCTCCTTTCTGTTACCACTCTTCAGTTTGACTGTTAAACACATACTGAATGCCTCTCTGTATGGAGCATTTTAACTATTTAACTTCTGACATTGTAGAAAGACAGGTGAGGAAGAAAAACACAATGTGATTAGGGAAGTAGTGTTATTTTACTTAATAGTCACTGTAGGAACAGAACATAGGGAACATATCCTTTTTTAAAGGGATCGTTAAACATCATGATGCTTAGGGAAAAATAATACACTGGCTCCAACATATGAAAAGAAAACTAAAATGCATGAATATTTATTTAAATCCCTATAGAACATACCGTTATTTCGTGACAGTAAAGTTTATGATGTTTTGAATAATACTGCCTGGGGCTTAAATCCTGGTTCTGTTATTTACCAATTATGTGACCCTGGGCAAGTTACTTAATCATTTTTTTCCCTTGCTTATGGAACATGGGTAATCCTTACATACAGGATGGCTGTGACAATGAAACAGACGTAAAGTGTTCTGACTGTGGCCGTTAGCCAGTAAGTGCTCCAAAAAGGTAACTATTATTAAATCATGTCAACTTTTCAGGATGTGGATGGGTTTTAGTGTTTGTTTGCCATGTGGGTGGGGTGTGATCATCAAATGTACCAGTGCCCAGGGCCTTGGTGGTCTTAAAATGTTTCTTGGCAACTGTGGAGATATGTGCATTCTGCTTCGGGAGGTCAGGGAAGGGCAGAGAGAAGGGGAAGCTTGGGATGAATCTTGGTCTTCTATCAATCGTCTTTCTGATTCTTGTGTGATTCCTTATCTCCAGGTCAGAAAAAGGAAACTGAGGATTAACTATTGTTTTTCTCATTTTTGAATGGGATAAATTTGCCTTTCCGTCATGCTTTTGGACCTGTGCCTGACTTTTTTTTTTTTTTTTAACTTTTTCCCAGGCTTTTTGTTTTGTTTCCTAGGCCTTTGCTCTGTTATTTTGTCTTCTTGGGTTCTTTCTAAGAATATAGGTTCATAGCAATATTTTTTCCTTCTTTTTTAAAAAGATAAATTTCCTTCAACTTTGATTTTTAAAAAGCTCACATATGCTTGACCAATTCAGTAAAGTAAATTGGAAAACTTCTTGCAACATGAACACTTCTTGGGGAAGGGCAGACAAGCTTATAATGTAGCTAGAGATAGCTTTAGTCACCATTACAATTCAATTTGTTTTCTTTCTGTGGAGGAAGAGCATAAGGGCATACTATGACATGAATTCTTGAGTGATTCTTAACACATGAAGGCATTTTCAGAAAAGAATCTTGCATTCATTGCCTCTTGTTAATGGCAATGTGAAATCTTGACAGCTAGAAATGAGCTGTATAAACTAGCATTTTGGTTGTCTGGAAATATTAAGAACTTTGGAGATGTTACTTATGTGCTCAGGCTCTTTGCTCTGGCTAAAGACTGAAACTTCCCCCCATGTACTTTACTGGCATGAGATTTTTATTTTTCGAACCTGAAAATAATTACATAGCATGTTAAGCCCAGACTCTTGCATATGGAAACAACCCCATGCAATGGAGTTCCACATTTGTCAGAAACCTTATTTGATATTGCAATTTGAGGAGTGTGAAAGGAAAAGATATTTTCCTTCATAATGAATCCAATTGGGAATTTTTTAATAGGGAAAAGGTCATACTAATACTGTTTAGTATTCCTATATAAGATATAATAAAACTTAAGAAATATTTTAGCTCTTATTAAGTTTTCCAATATCTCTTGGTATAAGTTTCCTCATTTGTAAAATTAAGTTGATAATACACAGAGTTTCCCTAGTAGTTCAGAGGTTAAAGTGTCTGCCTGCCATGTGGGAAATCCAGGTTCGATCCCTGGGTCGGGTAGATCCCCTGGAGAAGCAAATGGTAACCCACTCCAGTATTCTTGCCTGGAGAATCCCATGGAGGGAGGAGCCTGGTAGGCTACAGTCCACAGGGTCGCAAAGAGTCAGACACGACTGAGCTACTTCACTTTCACTAATTATAAGGATTAAAGGAATTTATGAAATGATATTATTCTTGATACATATTAGGCCAAGAAATATATGTGACTTTCCTTCTTTCTTTCTTAAAGGATAATTCTGAGTTTATCCCCTTAATCCAGAAATCCTGACCACTCATAGACAATCAGATGGCTGTAATTAATTTTAAAGTTGGTGATGGAGAAAGAGATGGGAAGGATCTGAGACTCTGAATACCCCCATCTTATCTTTCTTGTTCCTAGAAGTCACCAAGAAGATAAGGTCATACTGTGTACACCCCTTTTCATTCTGAGGCTTTGGCCCTAAAGTACAGTGCACCACACTCGAGCTGAGCTAAACTGAGCCACACGGATGACTGCTCTCCAAGGTCCAGAGCTTTTTCTCCTAAACCCTATGTGAATCTGGCTCCCATTTTGGTGGAGGAAATTCTTAAACAAGAATAATAATCCTGCTATGGAATGGTTCTTCCCCACTCATGAAGAAAGGGCCACTAACAGAAACTCTCTGCCTCTTTCAACCCCTACCTCCCTCTTCTGCATGAGACTTTGGGGCAAAGGGTCCAGCATATGCAGCTCAATCAATTCTGACTTCCCACTCTTCTTTTTGAGAGTCAGCTGCTTGCAGGAGGCAGACCCCCTCCTCTGCTCCTTGTTGCTGCATTTTGTAGGGGCAACCCCCCTTCCCATGGGACGTTCAGTAGTGGCCAGGTGTCACCTCTGAGTGTCTAAGTCTGAGGTTCAATATAAGGTAGTACATTGTCTCCATGCACCCAAGCCATATTTCCCAATTTTTAATGTTAATAAGGTGGTGTTCTCCCGCCTTGGGCCAATTTCTCTAATCTCCTTTTTGATTCAGAGCTTCTGCAGTGAGTCAGACATCTCTTGTGGCCAGCCTTGTATTCTTTTGGTCTCCCTTTCACACCGCCCTGCTGCAGTAACCAGCTCTATCTAAGGGTACCCTGACAGCAGTTCACCTCACTGGACCTCTTTCTCTCACTCTCTGCCACAGGGCTTTTCAAATGCTACAGCTTTGGATGCCTAAGAAATCTTCCCCAGCACTCACGCTTGCATGACATTGACACATCCCCTGCCCTCACGCGTGCACAACCCGGATCTGCAAGGGAGTTATTAATAACACTCCTTGAACAACACAGGAACAGGAGCTGCTGCATAAACACTTTCTTCTCGCTGGGCACAGTTCCAAGGTATATATTACATAGACCTGAAAACATTCCCAAATGAGATAAAGACCCATTTGCTCCCAGTCATGAACTTCTCAAGAAGTCACCGTTGTACTGGCTTTCTTTCGTCATGGGCTCAGTTTCCACCCTTCACTACCATTGTCTGGAATCATCTCCTAGGAATGAACTATCTGTCTGCAAACTCACGTGTCAAGCTCTTCTGTCAGGGGGCAACCTAAGCTAAGGGGCTTCCTAGATGGCGCCAGTGGTAAAGAATCTGCCTGTCAAGGCAGGAGATGTAAGAGACGTGGGTTTGATCCATGGGTCAGGAAGATACCCTGGAGGAGAAACACCCCTCCAGTATTATTGGTTTCCCTTGGTAACTCATCTGGTTAAAAAAAAAAAATCTGCCTGCAATGTATGAGACCCTGGTTCAATTCCTGGATCAGGAAGATTTCCTGGAGAAGGGATAGGCTACCCGCTCCAGTATTCTTGGGCTTCCCTGGTGGCTCAGATGCTAAAGAATCTGCCTCCAATGCTGGAGACCTGGGTTTGATCCATGGGTTGGGAGGATCCCCTGGAGGAGGGCATGGCAACCCACTCCAGGATTCTTGCCTAGAGAATCCCCATGGCAGAGACTGACAGGCTGCCATCCATGGGGTCTCAAAGAGTTAGACACAACTGAGTGACTAAGGACACACTCCAGTATTCTTGCCAGAAGAATCCTACGGGCAGAGGAGCCTGTTCGGCTATTGTCCATGGGGTCACAAGCAGTCAAATACAGCTGAGCATCTGATAATAACCAGGGAGCATAAGAAACAGAATTCAGTGGAATCTGAGGATCAAAGTAATACTGAGCATGAGAATTTGGATCAGGAATTTTTCCCCCACTTTGGCTCATCACTCAACCTCTGTTGCTTTATCCACCAACAAAGACAGTTTTAATATTGGCCAAGCCAGCCTCAGGAGAGTGCACTCAAGTCTCAGGCTGCTTTGGTTTAACCTTGAAATGAGCAGGTACTGATTTCCCTAAGATGTTATGGCCTGGGCAGAGCTTTGACGAGCAACTTTTGAATAACAGAGGCCAAAGAAATATTTTCTATTTAACTATGTTATTAGATAAATTGGGTTTCCCTGATGGCTCAGACAGTAAAGAATCTGCCTGCAATGAAGGAGACCCAGGTTTGATCCCAGGGTTGGGAAGACTTTCTGGAGAAGGGAATGGTAACTCACTCCAGTATCCTTGCCTGGGAAATCCCATGGACAGAGGAGCCTGGTGGAGTACAGTCCATGGGGTCACAAAGAGTCAGACATGATTGAGCAACTAATACTTTCACTTAGATCAATTAGGTAAACCAGGGCTTTAGACAGCAACTGAGTTTTCTGAGCGTTTACAGCAGTTCTATTGTGCAAGCTTCTAGCTTCAAGTCATTTGTGCAAGACCTGGGTCGGGAGAAATGCTGTGCTGCCTCAGAACCTGGGCCATTGTTCTGTGCTTTCAACTGCTTTTAGGACTCAGGGAGGAAGAGGACTCTGCTGAGGACAGAGGCAGATTCATCCTGAAGCTAAGTAAGTTTTGGCTTCAGGGCCTCTGCATTGCATGGGTTCCTTCCAATATGCTCACGCGACTATGTTTTCACGGAATCTGAGAATTAAGACATTTTCACTGCAGTTGCTTAGAGACTGCTTCTTTTGACAAATGGTTGCAGGCTGCCGTGGAGTCTTGCTTAGGGTAACTGATTTGGAGATACAATGGAATTGGATTCAGTGAGATATATTTATGTGGTTCACAGTCCCTTTCAGAAAAGTTATTGCTTGTCATCCCTGAACGGGAATAGTTTCTGGGAGTTCATCAGTGCTCACTGTCTTGCCTTACTGAGCAATCATATACAAAGGTGCAGGCCCAAAGTCCATATCATGACAGAATAGAAACATATGAGCAAAGGAAGATAAACAAGGCCTGACATGTGAACTATTCTCCTACCTATAAACACACAAAACTAGATGTGGTTATTCCTTTTTCATTAATCCCTGGTCCAAATGGAGGTTCCCAAACAACAGAAAATACATTTCATGAATATACCTAGAATTCATTGTGTTTCTTTTACCGATGGTATTCAGGTAAAAGCTAATATAACAGAATTCCTCTTTGAACCACAGCTACGTAGCAGTATGATGAATTCTAAGTATATATATGTCTATGAAATAAAATATTTGATGGGCGCCTATGGCCATTAGCAGGTGGCAGAGTTGGTAAAGAATCTGCCTGCCAATGCAGGAGACGTGAGACGCGAATTTGATCCCTGGGTCAGGAAGATTCCCTGGAGCAGGAAATGGCAACCCACTCCAGTATTCTTACCTAGAAAATGGCACGGACATAAGAGCCTGGAGGGCTTACAGTCCATGGGGCTGCAGAGAGTCGGACACAACTGAGCACTGAGCACACACTGTTAATAACAATTCAATCAAACTAAGAATAAGCTAGATACCTTCCTATACTCTCTATAGCACATTATATTGGGAGTGTCATCACTATAAGAAGAGATCAAAAAGCATGCAACTAAAAATGTAGGAGAAAATTACTACCTTAGATATTTAAACAACTAATAAATACATTATTTTTATAGATATGGTAACATTTGCCAGATTTTAAAAGTTTATAATTTACTGTTTTTTTCTATCATTCTCAGTCACTATATATTTTTCATATCTAATTTTGTATTCAAAATTATGTGTTATTTTTCCCAAATGTATAAAGCTTTGAACCTATAAAACCTGATTTTTGCCCCAGGTAGATGGGCTCCTGCCCCAGGTAGATGGACTCCCTGCTTTCATTTGTTCATAGACCCTTAAATGTTTCTTCAGTCATGCAGTACCAAATTTGCTTTGGGCTTCCCTGATGGCTCAGATGGTAAAGAATCTGCCTGCAAGGCAGGAGACCCAGGTTTGATCCCTGGATCAGAAAGATCCTCTGGAGAAGGAACTGACAACCCACTCAGGTATTCTTGCCCAGAGAATCCCATGAACAGAGGAGCCAGGCAAGCTACAGTCCATGGGGTCATAAAGAGTTGGACATGACTGAGCGACTAACACACACACAGCTTTGCTTTGGATTTGAAGATATGTTTCCTGACTGTGCCTTTAGATTTTGGAGATATAAAGAGTTAACTCACACATGAAGGGGTACTTGGTACCCATATTAAACTCTAAGGTTCTAAAATGACTAAAATAACTAGGAGTCTTGTTCCTGGGATGTTCTGGTTCCAGGAACTAGTTTTGTTTAGGAGATGAAGGAGAAAACAGCGTAGTCTGAAAAACATCCTTTAGTCTTATTGTCAGAAAAGGAGGCGCAAGATAAGAACCAAGAAGTAAGCAAGAGGAAAAATTCCTTCTTCCTTAGGTGGAAGTTGAAATTTTAAAGGCAGATCAGAGAGATATGCATGGAAAAATTTGATCCTGAATGCTAAAACAAAGAGAGAAAATCACAAAGGAGATAAATATGGTTTTAACCTTCCTGAAAACGTGATTTAGAAATAGGTTTCATGTTTGACTTACTGTTTAACTGAAAACTGCACTGGGCTCTGACAGAATCTAGCCAAGAAAAAGAGACAAGGTCTCAGAAAGCTTCATGGAATAAACTTCCCCAAAATGGTGAGTGGGGCGGGGGGGGGGGGGGGGGGGGGCAGGCGGAGAGACGTGTGCAGGGGAGGGGGAGTTCCCCAGAAAGAAACTCTGTTAAAATCACAATTAGCATCTATACGAGGAGTTATCTGGAGATTATCGCCTTAAAGATTGTGACAGCTGTTTGAAATAGTTAAATAAATTGAACTGGTCTGCAAAAGGAAGTCCAGAGGACCAGCATAAAATATTCAAAGGATTAGGGAGGATCAAAGTGAAATGAAACTCTTAGTGTGTTGAGGGAGAGGAACAGCTATTGCCTGTATCCTAAGGGAGCCAGATTTAGAAATTTACGTAATTGAGATTCCAAGAGGAGGTGCAACAAAGATATTCAGCGGATGCCAAATTGGAGAATAATAGATCAAGGTCAGGCTTTGGACAGAGGTTGGTCTGTTGGGAGAATTCCTCCTGAGTGAGAATATCCAATCCATAGACTTGAAGGTGGCCAAAATTTATTTGAAAAATAGTTGCTTTTGGAGCACCAGAGCTCACTCATTTCCTATTTCTTATTATGAAAGATCCTCACTGAGCCAAATTTATGAAAAATGGTTACACAAATAAATATCTGTCCAGAAAGCAAAGTAACAATGAAAAAAAAAACAAAAAACAAGATCTTAAGATTTTGTAAATGGTACTGATTTTATACTGATTAGGGAAGCAAAGGGTCCATTTAAGAAGCAGATTCAAGTTTCTGAAAAGTATTGGGAGATGACTGAGGCAGAAAAAGATATAATAACAAGAGAAATGCTATTCATGTTCAGCAAATTACAAATGTGAGAAATTTCCATGTCTTAGGAGCACGTAGCAGGGATATCAGTCTACCCTGGACCCCAGAGGTACATATTAAAGACTCGAGAGAAGCTTCAGTATTTGAATAGGTTGAGGATGACTTTTCTGCTGAAATAAATGTGGAGATGAAAGAGAAATTACCCAGGAGGCAGGTATCTTCAACTTAAGCAATTTCACACTAAGGCATTGTTAAAATCTTCCGTAGCAGGACTGAAACTACTGGATATCAAGTAGAGTCTTTGTGGGTAGATTCAATTAACAGTATATTCAGTTCAGCAGTGGAGGACCAGAAACACTAGGATGGATGAGCAAACGGAAATTAAGAAGCATTTTGTTGTTCAGTTGATAAGTCGTTTTGGACCCTTAGCTACCCCATATACTGCAGCATGCCAGGCTCCTCTGTCCTTCACTATCTCCTGGAATTTGCTCAATACTTTGGCCACCTGATGCGAACAGCTGACTCATTTGCAAAGACTCTGATGCTGGGAAAGATTGAGGGCAGGAGGAGAAGGGGATGACAGAGGATGAGATGGTTGGATGGCATCATCAACTCAATGGACATGAGTTTGGGTGATGGGAGTTGGTGATGGACAAGGAGGCTTGGCGTGCTGTGGTTCATGGGATCACAAAGAGTCGGACACGACTGAGCGACTGAACTGAACTGATGTCCATTTAGTCAGTGATGCTATCTAACCATCTCAATTCTGCCACTCCCTTCTCCTCTTGCCTTCAATCTTTCCCAGCATCAGGGTCTTTTCCAATGAGTCAGCTCTTCACATCAGGTGGCCAAGGTATTAGAGCTTCAGCATCAGTCCTTCCAATGAATATTCAGAGCTGACTTCCTTTAGGATTGACTGGTTTGATCTCCCTGCAGTCTAAGGGACTATCAGGAGTCTTCTCCAGTACCACAATTCAAAAGCACTGATTCTTTGGTGCTTCACCTTCTTTATGGTCCAACTCCTACATCCATTCATGATTACTGGAAAAACTATAGCTTTGACTAGTTGGATTTTTGTCAGCAAAGTGATGTCTCTGCTTTTTAATTTGCTAAGTTGATCATAGCTTTTCTTTCAAGAAGCAAGCATCTTTTAATGTCATATCTGCAGTTATCATTCAATTAAATATGCAAAAGGTACCTCAGCTTAAGACCTGATAATTGGGGCTACCACCACAAGAAATTCCTAAACTTGCAAAAGGCAGGGATGTCAAAAATGTTACTCTCTGAGAGAGAAAATCATGTGCATAGGTGAACTTTCTGCCACTTGTGGTATAATCATATTGCCAAAATTAATCTCTAGGTGGGACATCTCTTGCAACTAAATTTAAGGTCCCAAAAATGTAGATCTTAGACAGCTGACCTTGGTTTGATTCATACCTGGTGAGGTTTAAATATACAAGAGAGTGCTTAGTTTCTGCTATGGTCTTTGATAACACTAAATCCTAGGTCTGGAGGACTGCATCAAGCCTGATGACTGGCTTATTTTCTAAATTTTGGGGGTATGGAACTGTTAGAATATTCTGTTTCTTATTAACCTTTGGACTCTGAGGCCCTGGGTTTTCACTTACTTGAATTTTAATTCATAGGAAAAGGTAGATTTGATTTAAAAAATTTAATTACCTTACAGGTTTTGAACTTTTGTTTCTTTAGGAAATTTACCTCGCTGAGAAGACAATTTGATTTCTAAATTTAGTCTTTAGCTTATAACTTTTGGTAAGATTTAATCTTTAAACTTTTCCCTCAGGAAATTCATAATAGGAGAGGTTTATTTTGAATCCAAACTTAAGTGAATAATGTGTGTATATAAATTAACAATATTTGCTCAGAAACATATATTGAGATAACGGAATTTCAAATTTTTAATTTATTAATGAGGCTTCAACTGTTTCACATAAAAATATTTCAATAACCTTTTTAAAGTCTGAAGTTTATGTTTAAAATGTTGTTGTACTTCTATTAATCTTGTAAAGCGAGAAAGAATAAGAGCTAAAATAACATAATTTTGTTGCCTGAAAAATAAAATAGTTGCTTTGATGAGAAAAATGACTTTTAATACTTCTTGAATTTTGTGCATATTTTGTTAGAGGAAAGTTAGGGAAAAAGTTGAGAGCACCAGGTAACATTTTAGAAAAATTTCCAGACGTTGTAATTTAGCACTGACTTAATCACTGTATTGAATTGTCACTGGATGATATAAATCACTTTAAGTATTTTCTTTAGTTCAGTCACTCAGTCGTGTTGGACTCTTTGTGACTCTATGGACTGCAGCATGCCAGGCTTCCCTGTTCAACATCAACTCCCAGAGCTTAATCAAACTCAGGTCCATTGAGTTGGTGATGCCATGCAACTCATCTTGTGTTGTCCCCTTTTCCTCCTACCTTCAATCTTTCTCAGCATCAGGGTCTTTTCCAATGAGTCAGTTCTTTGCATCAGGTGGCCAAAGTACTGCAGCTTCAGCTTCAGCATCAAACTTCCAATGACTATTCAGGACTGATTTCCTTTAGGATGGACAGGATGGATCTCTTTGCAGTCCAAGGGACTCTCAAGAGTCTTCTCCAACACCACAGTTCAAAAGCATCAATTCTTTGGCGCTCAGGTGTTTTTATAGTCCAACTCTCATAGATATACCTGACTACTGGAAAAACTATAGCTTTGACTAGAAGGACATTCATTGGCAAAGTAATGTCTCTGCTTTTTAATATGCTGTCTAGGTTGGTCATAACTTTTCTCCAAGGAGCAAGTGTCTTTTAATTTCATTACTGCAGCCATCATGTGCAGTGATTTTGGAGCCCCCTCAAAAACCCAAGTCTCTCACTGTTTTCATTGTTTCCCCATCTATTTGCCATGAAGTGCCAGATGCCATGATCTTTATTTTCTGAATGTTTAGTTTTAAGCCTACTTTTCACTCTCCTCTTTCACTTCCATTAGGAGGCTCTTTAGTTCTTCTTAGCTTTTTGCCATAAGGGTGGTATCATCTGCATATCTGAGGTTATTGATATTTTTCCCGGCAATCTCGATTCCAGCTTGTGCTTCATCCAGCCCGGCATTTCGTGTGATGTATTCTGTATATCTGCATCACTTCATGGGAAATAGATGGGGAAACAGTGGAAACAGTGTCAGATGTTATTTATTTGGGGGGGGGCTCCAAAATCACTGCAGATGGTGATTGCAGCCATGAAATTAAAAGACGCTTACTCCTTGGAAGGAAAGTTATCACCAACCTAGATAGCATATTCAAAAGCAGAGACATTACTTTGCCCACTAAGGTCCATCTAGTCAAGGCTGTGGTTTTTCCAGTGGTCATGTATGGATGTGAGAGTTGGACTGTGAAGAAAGCTGAGCACCGAAGAATTGATGCTTTTGAACTGTGGTGTTGAAGAAGACTGTTGAGAGTCTCTTGGACTGCAAGGAGATCCAACTAGTCCATCCTAAAGGAGATCAGTCCTGGTTGTTCTTTGGAAGGACTGATGCTAAAGCTGAAACTCTAATACTTTGGGCACCTCATGTGAAGAGTTGACTCATTGGAAAAGACCCTGATGCTGGGAGGAATTGGCGGCAGGAGGAGAAGGGGACGACAGAGGATGAGATGGCTGGATGGCATCACTGACTCGATGGACCTGAGTTGAGTGAACTCCAGGAGTTGGTGATGGACAGGGAGGCCTAGCGTGCTGTGATTTGTGGGGTCACAAAGAGTTGGACACGACTGAGAGACTGAACTGAACTGATTCTGCATATAAGTTAAAGAAGCAGGGTGACAATATACAGCCTTGACATACTCCTTTCCCTATCTGGAACCAGTATTTTCTTGATAAACTTATTTACTCCCATTCATCAGATAAACTTTGTAGGGAGTCAAATAATATTATCATAAGACCTTGGATTAAAATAATGAAAATTGGAAGAACACTTTTACTTCAGTGGATGATGTTTTGTGCCAAGACTGCAAAGGCTTCATTTATGCATTTTGTAGAAATTGTGAAATGGGATGTTTACAGAGATTTGGCTTTAACTTCTAATAGCTTAATAAAAATTCAGTACAGCCTTTAACTTTACAATAAAAACATATATCTTGGTCACAAATGCTGATGTTAGTAAACAAATGATTAAAATGATTGCATATATAAAATTACATAAAGAAAAGTATGATAAATGAAACAAATGAAATTAATGTAAAAATCATATGTTAAATAAAATACCATTTCAATAGAAATTAGTCAAGTGTCCACCAATCAAATGAAAATGCAATTGTTTTGATCATTGAAGAAAGAAAATCTTTCATTTTATTGATTCCTGAAAATTGTCCAAATAAACTTTGCAAACTTTGTTCAATGAAGTAGGGGAAAGAAATCAGTGAAACTATGCCTATTAAATAAATAATTTCAATAAATTATTTTATGATTCAGTCAATAATAGCAATACTGAATATATAAAAATTTCATACAGGATTTAGATAACAAAGGGAATTGATTTTAATATTGATTTATATATTAATATATATTACTATACAGATTAGAGATTTTCACAGTTAAAAGGCTAAATTTAAAAAAAATTTAGTTTGTATTATTGGAATAAGAGCAAAATCTGAGAGAGTAGCACCGAGAACAAATTAATGGATAGTCCTTATTAATTACATGTCATCTAAAATGTATAACTTTAATTGGGAAGCTGAAAAGGTTGATGAAACTCCAAGATCATGGCTTAGACAAGTTGTTACAAGTCTATCAAACAAAATTATATATTAAAAAATTATACAAATTAACAAATAATTTATAAATTATTGGAATTATTTGATCACTGATTTATACTACAGGATATCATTATTTAGGATTTTACAATATATTGTATATTTAGAAACTATAAGGAACTTTATTTTAAATACTGATTTATATTATAGAGATTATCAAATCTTTTATACACGAACTCTAAAAAAGGATATTTAGTTTTTCTATCTGCCAATTTGTCATCTCATTTCTTAAGACATTCAATTGAGTAGAAAAAGAGAGTGCTTACATCTTTACAAGGGCTTCTTGCATAGCTCAAATGGTAAAGAATCTGCCTGCAAAGTGAGAGAGCTAGGTTCAATCACTGAGCCAGGAAGATCCCCTGGAGAAGGTCATGGCAAACCTCTCCAGTATTCTTGCCTGAAGAATTCCATGGACAGAGGAGCCTGGTCAGCTACAGTCCATGGTCTTACAAAGAGTCAGACACGACTGAGCGACTAACAATACATCTTTGCATATTTCAGCCCTCAGGAAGCAGAAAGGGCAAGGAGATATGTCTTAGTGCCTAGCACTTCCAAGGTCTGGGCAGCCCATCTCAGGACATTTTAGGATGAAGAAGCTACTATCATCTTTGATCAGGAACCTGGGAAAGAGTAAGAGGGAACTGAAGCTGGAGTTCCAGAGGAGAAAGGAAAGGGAGCCTGGCCTTACTGCAGCTGCAGACCACATTGCGCAGTCTGTCTTTTAGAGAGACCCTGACCTCAGCTCTGTGATCTAGTAGAATGTTCCTGAAGTTGGCTATGTTTGTTTTCTATTGCTGCTATAACAAATTGCCACAAAGTTAGGTTTGAATTTTCACCTATTTATAGTTCATAGTTCTGTAACTCCAGAGTCTTGTAAGAGAAAAGGCAAAGAGAGAACTGACAGAGATGCACCGAGGCACAGGGGAGAAGGCCATGTGAAGATGCAGCCGTAGACTGGAGTTATGTAGCCAAGGGGTGCTTGGAGTCACTCGGAAGACAAAGGAGGAGTCCACCCTAGGGCCTGGCTCACCCTTTGATTATATATATATAGATAGATAGATTATATATATATATAGATAGATATCTATATATATATATAGATATATAGATTGTATAGATATATAACTGAATCACTTTGCTGAACACCTAATTCTAAGACAACATTGTAAATCAACTATAGCTCAATTGAAAAAAAGAAAAAAAAAAAAAAACCACCACACTTCAAATTTTCTGATCCCTAGTCATAATCCTAAACTGAACCATAAGTTTCTAGTGGGAAGTACTTATAAAAATTATTTTTGAAGACTTTCAACTGTGAAAAAAGTGACTATTAAAGTTTCTCTATATACAACACAAGGGAATTTTGTTCACAAGGTCTGTGTCTGCTAAAGGTAGATAATACAAATTTTACCAATTCAGGAGACTTCAGGCACTTCCACTGTGAAGTACACTCACCTGGAGGTTAATTCAGCCCGTGTTTCTCATCCCTTCCGCTTCCCTGTTCTCTGAGAAGGACTATGGGTTCTCGGGGGGCCATGGCGATACTGCCAAGTTGCCTCCCCTGATGCTCCTATCATTTGCTCTTTCTGGCCTCTCCTTTTCTCCAGGCTTCTCCCATTCCACTCGTCTCAGCATTTCTTCCCATCTCCTTGGGACGCGGGGAGTCTATGAGGCTGTCTTTAGACCCAGACATTGGTACATCCTCCCAGACATTCTACTTCACTGCTCAGTGAAAGTCGCTTAGTCGTGTCCAACTATTTGCGACCCCATGGACGGGTCCATGGAATTCTCTAGGCCAGAACACTGGAGTGGGTAGCTTTTCCCTTCTCCAGGGGATCTTCCCAACCCCGGAATCAAACCCAGGTCTCCCTCATTGCAGGCGGATTATTTACCAGCTGAGCCACCAGGGAAGCTTACTGCTCAGCGTCCATGTTAGAAACATGCGGTCGTACCTTGCAGAAGCCTGTAGTCTTTTATATTCTGGGAGCCTCTCAAATATGTTCTAGATGTCTATCACTGTTTTCTTAATATATACACACACACATATATATATATAATTGAAGTATCAATGACTTACAATGTTTCAGGTGCACAGCAAGGTGATTCAGTTATACAAATACACATATATTCTTCTTCAGATTATTTTCCACTATAAGTTATCATAACTATGTGACTATAGGTCACTGTTCTATACAGTAAACCTTTGTTGCTTATTACATATCTATTTTTAAAATTAGAAATCAAGCATTCTATTCATACTAAGTCAAACAAGTGAAATCAAAATGTCATCCATTTTTTAGTTAGGCAAAAATTCATAAGTTTTCCAAAATATATATATTATACATCTAACTTGTATATATGTATACAGAAGCTTTTGTACTACACTTGGTAACGGCTTCCAAAAGAACATAAAAAGAAGAAGAGATGGAGAAATGGGAAGACAGAAACTAAATGGAATGGGAGCACTGAATACGAAATGCAAAAATGGAAACAAACTAGATAAAAGTAAAAGATCATATACGATCCAGTTGTTTTTAAACATGGCTGCTCCTTAGAAACATATCTGGAGATCTGGAGAAAACACCGAAATACTTGGGCATTTGTATTTTTCAAAAAATTCCAAGATCATTCTGATATTCATCTGGATTTTATAAAGTGATTATAGTTTCTTTTTTTTATTAAGTGGTAGTTTTGGTGATATAGAGTCCTCTTCTTTTCCTGTTGACTGATCATGATACAATCATACTGTATGAGGAACAGTTACATAATCAGAATGGTAAAGGACGTGTCACTGTTTCCCTTATGCTGCTGCCCACCCACTCCCATTCCAGACATATGGACCCATGAGGGATCCACAGTCTAAGGTTGAGCTGTGTCCTAATAATTCTCCTTTATTATTCATTGTCCTAACTTCCTGATCTTTTTTTTTTTTTCATTTATGTAATATTTGAGCACACAGCCTATGGGATCTTAGTTCCCAGACCAGGATCTTAGCTCCCCCTGCAATGGAAGCTCAGAGTCCTAAGCATTAAGCTGCAAGGGAAGTCTGCCGATCTTTTTGAAATAGAATATTGTCATAGACTCCCCCCTCACTCTCTGATTTATGCATAAACACTGTTCTCTGAGAACCCCAAGGATCTCAGGCTTTGAAAATCATCAAGACACTGTATCACTCAAAAAAGCTGAGCTTCTATAATAGAAAGGCTTGCTTTTACTTTTTTCTTCTTGTGAAGCCTGATTCTGCACTTGAAGATGAGCCTTGTCTTCTTTGCAGTTATAGTCTCAGTGCCCTTGAGGGAATTCATAAGCAAAGATCTAGAGGCTGTCTGCACGGCAGGGGGCTAATCTGTACCAGAAACCGAGAGGAAAAGAAGCTGAAGTTAGTTTACACCAAAATGTAACCACAATACTTTACACGAGGCATCAGCAAAAAGGAAGTGCTACCAAAGGTTTCTTTTATATAGTTTTCTTTTCCTATTATCTTAAAAATTTTAGTGAGATGCGATTCCTAGTAAAATAGCTGCCTGTGGTACAAATGGCCAAAATCCAATTGAGTTAGCTATGTGTAACAGAGAAAGAGATTTATTATAAAGGCACTGAGCTATCTCAAGTAATGCAGGGACAAACATGAGGTTGCTCGGCTTACAATACAGCTGACACCAGATATGTAACATCATCAAGACCATTGGAGTACCAGAACCAGCTCACCAGAGTCAATTATTAAATTCAAGAATTTTATAAGCTGGTTGTAAAACACAGTCATCATTAAAAATTAAACTTACAGTTAAGTAAATTATATTATTTAGGTACTAATTTATCGGGTCTCACCAATTCTTAATTTTTTTATACTATTATTTACTTTAATATTCTCTATTTGGTATTTTAGTATTATATAGGCTCCTGAAATTATTCAGATTTATTGTCTGTATGTTGGAAAAACTGTATAACAGTGTGCTACTAGGAATCTCTTTCCAATCCACATTTGGTCACATCCCATTAGTTAGTTTGAAATCAGCCATAGGCTTCTCTGGTGGCTCAGATGGTCTGCAATGTGGGAGACTCAGGTTCAATCCCTGGGTCAGGAAGATCCCCTGGAGAAGTGACTGGCTACCCACTCCAGTATTCTTGCCTGGAGAATCCCACAGACAGAGGAGCCTGGCAGGTTACCCTTTAAAAGGTCACAAAGAGTCAGATGTGAGTGAGTGGCTAACACACACACACACACACACACACACACACACACACAGAAAAATGTGTACCAGAGAAACTGGCCAATGCCTCAATTAGCCCTTGTGTTTTAAGTAGGGAACTGATTGTTAGACATTGTCCAGCATACCAACATTCAGGACTGTCTCTGTCTTTATTTCCGATGTCTTTTTTTCTCATCCTTTCATACCGCTGCTTCACTATTCCTCCTTTTTCCCTACTGGCCAGTTATCTCTGAGTGTTTATGTGTGTAGCAAGAAATGTGGATACCAAGAAGTTTTAAGATTCACAATTTATAATCAAGTTCATTTCAATGAACTGAAATAAGCAAAAATTCCCAGAACAGGGATGCTGGGAGTTAATCTCAAGATTACTTTCTATATTGCCACAGTTATATCCCCTGTTTAGACTTTTCCCTTGAAAGAGTTTCCTATATGGGTACTCAGGGTATCTTCAGGAAGTCTGTCTCTTGGTGTCCTGATTGTTTTCTTTCCATTCTAGCTTCTTGCCACTGTCCTCAATGCAAATTAAAGAGTTTTGCCAGATTCAAATGACTAGATTGATTTCTTCCTCTGAAAGTGAGGCTTTGACACAAGTTTAAGTGAAGAAGTAGTCTTTCAAGCTGCCCATGGAGGGCCAATAAAACAGAAAGATTCCTTTTGAAAGTAAGTTAAACTTTCACTAACCCCAGGAAGTTCAGAGGACTTATTTTTCCAAGCTCTCATAACTGTAGTTAATTTGCTGAAAAATGTATTCTATAAAATATGAAAGGTTCTTTATCAAAATTATTTCAAAGGCTAGGGACTCTCCTGAGCTTTCTTCCCAGCCAAGATGATAGAAAAATGCTTACTGGACAGAATGATGCAATTCAAGTCCCTCTACAAAGGTGACATATTATTCCAATTACATGACAAACCTGCATATAATTTCTCTGTTTGATAGGGAGAAAGCAACCACAGGAAACTCTTTGTTGAATTCTGTCATATGAAAATAAAATTCCAGAGATTCTGTTATTCTTCTTTTGAAGAATTAAAAAAAAAAAGAATTTAAGAATCAGCTGACTCTCCTAGAAATCCATTTTTGATTAATGACACAAAATATTTAATGCTCTTCTGGTTGACTTTCATCCCCAAACCGTTTATGTGAGCTAGTTTCTTTAAAACAAAAAATCTGTGAGTAAAATATTTGCCACACAATTCAAAAGAATTCATGTTTAAATGCTAAAGACTTTCTGATTTATCTTTTATTCCAATAATTCTATATAAACTTGACTTTCAAAGAAACCAAGAAAAAATTGAGAATAGGCCACATTATGATACAACACAAAAATGTATAGTTTAATTTCCAAAATTAGAACCCTTAACATTCTCATGAATATGCCCCTGGGTCATGTCTAATATCTGCTTTACCAGCTATGATGTTTAGATAACTAGGTCAGAGCTCGCTCCATTCCTCCCTTCCAAATACCTCTGCCCAGGTAATTTACGTCTAGGAATGGAGTCCTAAATTTTGAGGGAATTGTGATCAAATTTAGGTCAGAGATTCTAATGCGCATTTCTGAATCAATAGCACTTAACACAGCACTGGACCTACAGAAGATGGCCAACAAATCTTGGTTGAATAAGAAATGAATGAAAGTGAGAAACCCTTCTTGAGAACTTCACACTTTAAGAACAATGTCTCCGTAATCCTTTGGAATACTAATTATAGTTTCCATGGTAGTTCAAACCTGCAGTTTTTTCTCATATGAAGAAAGAGAAAACAGAAATGTGTAATAGCTGAATTGTATGTGTCATGTAATAGTGTTGTTAATATGTCATATTTTAAATGCTTTCTACAAAAAAAAGCCTCTTGATGAGAGTGAAAGAGGAGAGTGAAAAAGTTGGCTTAAAGCTCAACATTCAGAAAACTAAGATCATGGCATCTGGTCCCATCACTTCATGGGAAATAGATGGGGAAACAGTGTCAGACTTTATTTTGGGGGGCTCCCAAATCACTGCAGATGGTGACTGCAGCCATGAAATTAAAAGATGCTTACTCCTTGGAAGGAAAGTTATGACCAACCTAGATATCATATTGAAAAGCAAAGACATTACTTTGCCAACAAAAGTCCGTCTAGTCAAGGCTATGGTTTTTCCAGTAGTCGTGTATGGATGTGAGAGTTGGACTGTGAAGAAAGCTGAGCGCTGAAGAATTGATGCTTTTGAACTGTGGTGTTGGAGAAGACTCTTGAGAGTCCCTTGGAGATCCAACCGGTCCATTCTAAAGGAGATCCAACCGGTCCATTCTAAAGGAGATCAGTCCATTCTTGAAGGAATGATGCTACAGCTGAAACTCCAGTATTTTGGCCACCTCATGCGACTCATTGGAAAAGACTCTGATGCTGGGAGGGGTTGGGGACAGGAGGAGAAGGGGATGACAGAGGATGAGATGGCTGGATGGCATCACTGACTCGATGGACGTGAGTCTGAGTGAATGCTGGGAGTTGGTGATGGACAGAGGCCTGGTGTGCTGCAATTTATGGGGTCGTGAAGAGTCAGACACAACTGAGTGACTGAATTGAACTGAACCTTGAATGTGGTTTGTATAGGAAAGGCAGGAGAAGTGCTTGATTTATTTCCTTACTTTACCAGTTTTCAGTATAATAAGATGTTGCTCTAGCAAATCAATGAGGCTGCCTTTTTTGTTTTTAGTATCATGAAGAATTCACAGATTTTTCTTTACACATGTAATTTGTTTTATACAGTGTGGTCATTCTTTTCAGTGCTAAATTTTTCATTTTTATGCCAGTGAGAACTTCTTCAAGTTGGCTCCTGAGACCTTTTGACCTGACTCCTATAATCTTGAAATAGCTTCCCTGTTTTTAGTTCAACAACATATACCAGAATCATCTTTTATATTTCCTGTCAGAGACCTGGAACTAGTTTAAAAAGGATCTCTAGATCTTTTTCATGAGAAATAATAGAGACCAAAATCTGGGCACTAGAGTTGCTTATTTATACTAGGTTGTCACTATTTTAAGGCCTTTTTCAATATACAAAGGTATGAAATAGGCTATTAAGTTTTGTTCTATTAGCAAGATAAAAATAAATAAACTGTACTGATATTCCAATGAAAACATAAAGTCATCACATGACTTTCAGGTAATTTCACTGATTTTGCATTTCTCTTTCTTATTTTACAAATGTTCCTAAAAACATTAGCACAATTGTTTATTTTTGTATTTTCCAACATATAATTAGTAGTTTAAAATATCATTGCACAATGCAGTTCAATATTTTTTATATTCTTTTGTCCTTAAACTAAATACTGCTAGGAATGTACAAATTGCTATGTGTTAAAGTCACTTGAAATAATTATTCTCAATGTTCATTAATCTCACTTTTTTTTTTTATCACCAACATCTCAAATGCCTATTTTCTAAGGTGGAAGTATGAGTGCCTCTAGCTTGTCTATCATTTCTTCAAATCTCTATCTTAGCTTAACTTTTAATACTTAACACTTTTCACTTTTAGATGTTCAAGGTTATTAGAATGTATAAATGGCTCTATAATTATTGGGATTTACTGTTTGATTTGGTTTTGCTTTCTGGAATTTATAATTGCCTTCCTTTTTTTTTTCTTGAACGATTTGATTTTGTCATGTAATAAACATACCATTTTTTTTTAACAAACATCTGTCATAGAAAGACCTCCATTTTTCTGCTCCAAAATGCATCGTTTGCGCTCCAGCCTTGCTCCAGAGCTGCCACCCTGCCTTTCTTTTATCCTCGGTTCTGCTTCTCTATTTTCTGGCTCTCTCATTTACTCCCTTATTTTGCTGGGCTAAAGTAAATTCCTTAAAAAGGTATTTGGGAGTTTTTCCAGACTCAGTATAAGCACTCCCTCAGCTCCATGCAACTGTTCTGCTCTCCCTGAGTGCCTCAGCTCCCCACGTGGCGCCCTGCCCACAGCAGTCCTACCAATGGCTCAATCCATTCCTACAGTCATGGAGCCAATTTTTTGTAGTTGCTGCCACAACTGCCTTATGAAGAGGCCCAACCATGGTGCCAGTGCTGGAAAGAAGAGCCTGACCAAGTAGCTTCACCGGACCTGGAGGGCTTCCAGAATCTTCCCAAAGAGATGCGTAACACAATCATGAGGTGCTATGATGTGGGTTGGACATGAACAATAAGAGACCTGAGACAGAAAGAAGGTAACAGAATAGTTCTAATGATTCTAATAGTTCTTCTAATAGCTCTTCTTCCTTGACTCTGGAACATTCTAGGACATAGAAGTTTACATGGCCTCTCCAAACCCAAGAATTGGTTGCCCAATTAAAAACATTTGGCCAGCTCAAAGATGTACCACTTTAATTTCCTACTCCTCCTTTTCTACTTTATTCCTCTCTTCCCCTCATTCTTGCTTTCATGGAATTGAACTTCCTTATAAAGAGTTGGCACCTTACTTTAATATTATGAGCTAAGCCCATCCTTGCCCTCTTTTTCTATATTTCTAAAATTTAATATCAATGATGTAAAATTACAAGACTCCAGAGGGACAGTAGGCAAACTTTTATAACAAGTTTACCATTCTGAATGGCATGTCACTGTCACTAGTTGAGGAGATAGGCATGTCACACTGGGCAAGTATATGCATCGGGGCCAAGGCAAGAAGAATTTT
Organism: Ovis canadensis; assembly: GCF_042477335.2. Lineage (NCBI taxonomy): Eukaryota > Metazoa > Chordata > Mammalia > Artiodactyla > Bovidae > Ovis > Ovis canadensis. Next base: position 124,286,470 of record NC_091247.1, on the reverse strand, counting down.
CATTCAATCATTTACTCAGTGCATATCTGATAAATCTATGCTAGATGCATGGGATTCAGAAATAAAAGATATATTCTCATACTCTAATTGATGATTTCTCATGGAAATATACCTATTTTCTGAACGAATACTCTGGCAATTTCTCAGTCGTGGTATACCTTTCATGTACTTTGCTAAGTCACTTCAGTCGTGTCCAACTCTGTGTGACCCCATAGACAGCAGCCCACCAGGCTCCCCTGTCCCTGGGATTCTCCAGGCAAGAACACTGGAGTGGGTTGCCATTTCCTTCTTCAATGCATGAAAGTGAAAAGTGAAAGTGAAGTCTCATGTACTTTAATTTTTGTCAGAACTCTTCCCAGAGCCCCTGTTCTGTCCTTATTTCTAGGGAGTTGCATAACCTGAAGCTTGGCCTTTGAAGGTGGCAACAGAGTCTCAATCTCCTTTTCTTTAACTAACTGAATTTTAAAGCTTCTCTCTCTGACATGGCTGAGAAATGATTGTTCATAACATAGGTTGGAAACGATGCCGAAGGGAAAGTAACATTTTTCTCTTGTTCTTTTTTCTCAGTTTACTAAGCTATTGCATCCATTTACTCATGTGTTTCTCACAACTCAGGAGATAAACAGAGCGAGTATTGTTTCTTCATTGCATAGAAAAGGAAATTGAGGCTGCAGATTAAACTGTCTGGCTCACGGGTACTAAATGCAACATCAGACAAGAATTCCAGTTATACCTCTTGGAGAATTTTTTCCAGTGATATTTTAATAGTGTTTCAAGGTAGAAGATGGAAAGACACTAAAGGAATCTCTGGGCCTTCTGTTCTTAGTGCTACCTATGGACTCAATTACCTGTGAACACAGGTATAGAAATCAGTTTCAGAATTTCCAGACTCAAAGGAAGAGGAAAGAACCAGGCTCAGGAGTAAGAATGAGGTGGCCCTGGGCATCCAGGTAGCTCAGTTGTCTTGTAGATTCTGTTCCTGACTGCTCTCGACTTCAATTTATTCATCCTCATTCTTGGGTCCCACTTTCTTTGCATTGGGCTGTCCAACTCACCTATTGAGTCCCTGACGTGTGTTATGGGATCTTTTTATTTCTATTCATTCATTCGAATGTCCGCAGGTTGTTATCTCACCATTGCTGGACACAGATTAGCTGTTTAATAAAACTGTATTAAACCTACATGAATGAATACATGTACACCCTAATCTGAAATTCTGTTTCAGTCTTACTTATAAAAACTTCAGGCATTGCCTTTTCTTTTTCACTGTTTCTTTAATTTCTCATCTTATATCCTGACATGTTTATATTCGTAGGAGCAGTGCAGTAATTAGAACTTTTGGAGAGTGAACAAAAGAAATTGACTCTGCTATACTAAGTGAAAAACTTTAAAAATATATTAAAAAATAAATAAATGTGCATAACATGGGATAATTCAAAAATAGAAGGAAAAGCAAAAGAAACAGACTCATAAGGAGCAAAAAATGAGGTGGTTCCAGCGATCCAAGAGCTGAATTTAACTGATAGGCTTGTCAGCTTGCCACTGCTGAGATGACTCAGCTTCATCTGAAATGAAGGTTTTGTCCTAGATTCTGTGTTCAGAATTCAAAGTCCCAGAGAGTGAGTGGAATTTGTCAGCACTGTATCCTATACTCAAGCCCTAGCTGGGGGCCAACGTGCCCCTCAGTTGCCTAAGATGGCGGACAATGGCAAGAATGAACACCCCTTCCCCACACTTAAAGCACTATGACAAAATTAGGGGGAAATGGGCTGTAATCGCCCAGTTTGCAGAGTATACTGGCAAAAGGAATGAGCTGGAACTGTTTCTGCTACTTAACTGTGTGACTGTGTGAAACAACCAGTGTGCTGTTTCATATTTCTACAATTCAGTTTTCTTATTGACAAAATACAAAGCTTGGGCAGATGATAATTAATATTCCTTTTTTTCCCCCTAAAACTTTTTCCAACTTCACAGAGTTCTCCTCAGGTAAGTAGTTTGTACTTTAGTGGTTTTAGAGACCAGAAGCATTTCCACTGCTTCTATTCAGAGCACTATTCATGGATGAGCAGCCGTCGCATCTCACATCTTTGAAATCTTCTTCCTTCTCACCGGTGCTCACCATTCTGTGCTGACCCCAATACCTCTCCTTAGTCCTGGAGTTCACTAGCACAGCCCATTCTCTTCTAATGTATGATATTCCATCTCTTTAATGCTGTTTATGAAATGCTTTCTTAATTTCTTTTTCTACCAGTAGTATAATCAATAAAATACAGAAGTTACTTGCTTCATTTTCGTTTTCGAAAGGAACCTTGTTAAACTGATAGTAATGTTTTCAACCCAATTTTCCCCACCCAAATATTTTTTAAACTGTTAGAAAACTTTAAGTTTTCAAAAAGTTTTCTCTGTTTTATCCATAATATATTTTCTCTGTTTTATCCAGAACAGCCATTGAATTGGCCTTGAATAAACATTTGAGACAACTTTTGCACCCACCTTCTTCATGCTTTTTTAATGTGGATACCAACAATCATTTATTTTTTAATTCTTTCAATAGTTATATAGACTGGAACTGAATTGATACTATGTACTGCCATACACAGTAGGCCACCTGAAGTGAGGAGCCGGCTCATTGGAAAAGATCCTGATGCTGAGAAAGACGGAAGGCAAAAGGAGAAGGGTGTGGCAGAGGATGAGATGGTTAGATAGCATCACTGACTCAGTGGGCATGAATTTAAGCAAACTCTAGGGGACAGTGGAGGACAGAGGAGCCTGGCATGCTGCAGTCCATAGGGTCGCAAAGAGTCAGACACGACTTAGCGACTGAACAGCAACAACAAATTACCATAAGCAAAATAAAATTTTACTTTTTCATCCTCATGTAATATTAATTTTGTATTAACCACTAAGTTAAACTCTATTACAAATGCAAAGATACACAAGGTATAGTCACTACCTTGTAGGAACTTCTACATCCTAAGATTTTCAAGGGGAGATGAAACATAACAGCTCCCTAAAGTACAAATATGTATATAAGGAGTGTCCTAAGACAGTAGTGATGCAGTGTTAAAAAGTGCAAAGAAGAGAGAAATTATCTCCATTCAAGGGAAGGCTTCATGGGACAAGGAAATACCAGAACAAGGATCCAGGTAAAGAACAAACAGGTCTCCCATCATCCCCTCTCACTTCCCAATAATCAATTCCCCAAATACAATTAGTTAATTCATTCTTTACTCATTTGTACCCAGCCCTCCAGTGACTTTTCACTATGCTGGGGATAAAATCCACCCCCTTCCTGCGGCTCACAAGACCCTACATGGTCTAGTCTTTTCTCCTACCATTCTGACATTCACCTATCATTTTCCATCCACACTGGCCTTCTTTCTAAGTCTTGGATACAGCAAAGGACATTTGCTTTAGGACACTGGTTCTTATTGTTTTTTGCCAGAACTCTCTGCCCTCAGATTTTTATAGGACTGGTATTTGCTTATCATTTAAGTCTCACCCCAAACATCACAGCTGCACTGAGACCTTCCATGACCCTAGTCCAGATTAACACGTTTCCAACATTTTGCTGCATCACTCTACTTCGCTTCTTTTAACTTATCTGAAATTTTCTTGCTCATTTATTTGTTTGCTTTTAAAATGTCTACTTTCTCCTGACTAGAATATTATCAATAGTTTTTATTATATGATAGGCCTTTATGTGAGACAGTAACAGAAACATTTGGCTTTATTAGTATCTAATTTATTATTACAGTACATAGTAAGTTTTTAAATTCTTCTAGAAACTACTTATAGAAATCAATAAAACAAAGTTCAAGAATTTAGCGAAATTCCCCAAACTTTTAAATATAACTCACCGAACAAACGTTTTATGTTTTAGGTTACTTTAATGTTTTAAACACCTTTTGAAAATAGACAGCATACTACTATATTGATTACAAAATTAATAAACACATTAACTCTAAAACCAGGAATAAAGTTATATATGTAATATATATTATATTTTTTCTATTATTTCTTCTCTTATTTTCCTAGGTTTCTATTAAGATCCCTGCACAGGGTTTTGCTAATCTCACCGGCTCTTTAAGAAAATGCTATCAGTTTAGCCTAGCTAGGTTTTGAGTGGCTCAGATGGTGAAGAATCTGCCTACAATGCAGGAGACCCAGGTTCAATCCCCGAGTTGGGAATATCCCCTGGAGGCAGGAATGGCAACCCATTCCAGTATTCTTGCCTGGAGAATTCCATGGACAGAGAAGCCTGGAGGACTACATACAGTCCATGGGTCATAACAAGTCAGACATAACTGAGCAACTAATACTTTCACTTCATGAAAAGTTTTAATTCTCAGTTGAGATGTGGCCCTGACTGAGCAGTCTAAGGTGATTTCTAGGCTGCTAACGAGTAGTACCGCACCACTGCACTCACCTCACATGCTAGTAAAGTAATGCTCTAAATTCTCCAAGCCAGGCTTCAGCAATACATGAACCGTGAACTTTCTGAGGTTCAGCTGGTTTTAGAAAAGGCAGAGAAAAGAGATCAAATTGCCAACATCTACTGGATCATGGAAAAAGCAAGAGAGTTCCAGAAAAACATCTACTTCTGCTTTATTGACTATGCCAAAGCCTTTGACTGTGTGGATCACAAGAAACAGGAAAATTCTGAAAGAGATGGGAATACCAGACCACCTGACCTGCCTCTTGAGAAATCTGTATGCAGGTCAGGAAGCAACAGTTAGAACTGGACATGGAACAACAGACTGGTTCCAAATAGGAAAAGGAGTACATCAAGGCTGTATATTGTCACCCTGCTTATTTAACTTCTATGCAGTGTACATCATGAGAAATGCTGGGCTGGAGGAAGCACAAGCTGGAATCAAGATTGCCGGGAGAAATATCAATCACCTCAGATATGCAGATGACACCACCCTTATGGCAGAAACTGAAGAGGAACTAAAAAGCCTCTTGAAGAAAGTGAAAGAGGAGAGTGAAACAGTTGCCTTAAAGCTCAACATTCAGAAAACGAAGATCATGGCATCTGGTCCCATCACTTCACGGGAAATAGATGGGGAAACGGTGGAAACAGTGTCAGACTTTATATTTTGGGGCTTCAAAATCACTGCAGATGGTGATTGCAGCCATGAAATTAAAAGACGCTTGCTCCTTGGAAGAAAAGTTATGAGCAACCGAGATAGCATGTTGAAAAGCAGAGACATTACTTTGCCAACAAAGGTCCGTCTAGTGAAGGCTATGGTTTTTCCTGTGGTCATGTATGGATGTGAGAGTTGGACTGTGAAGCAGGCTGAGCACTGAAGAATTGATGCGTTTGAACTGTGGTGTTGGAGAAGACTCTTGAGGGTCCCTTGGACTGCACGGAGATCCAACCAGTCCATTCTGAAGGAGATCAGCCCTGGGATTTCTTTGGAAGGAATGATGCGGAAGCTGAAACTCCAGTATTTTGGCCACCTCATGCGAAGAGTTGACTCATTGGAAAAGACTCTGATGCTGGGAGGGATTGGGGGCAGGAGGAGAAGGAGACGACAGAGGATGAGATGGCTGGATGGCATCACTGACTTGATGGACGTGTGTCTGAGTGAACTCTGGGAGATGGTGATGGACAGGGAGGCCTGGCGTGCTGCGATTCAGGGGGGTGCAAAGAGTCAGACACGACTGAGTGACTGGAATGAACTGAACTGAACTGAACCGAACCAGTAGTAAATTTATTTTTCTAGTAAAATTCTAATCTTTGCATTGTGAGGCTTTTAACTTTTTTGTTTTGTTTATATAAAAGTTTTAATTTTTTGAGACACAGTATCTTTCAAAGAGGTAAGGAATTCTTCTAAGTTTTATCCTATCCACTGCCTTGTCACATTGATATATTAGTGTGGTTTGTCAGTACTATTAAAATCTTACATATTTCTTATTAGTATTTTATTTTAATTAGTTGGACCATCAAGAATTGTCAGCTCCTAGGAGATGAGGGATAGTGTCTACATAGTCAGCTTTACTGTTTTGTACATTTGGTTAATTCATCATTTAGAACACTCTGTTGAACCCTCCTTTTGCTTGATTATTGTGTGTGACCAGTGAAGCTGATTAGCTGCAGACACCCTTTGAATCTGATTAATTATATGTGCTGATCAGGCTTTCCTTCTCTTGCTAGTGAATCTACTTTTGCTGGCATAACCTGGCTTCCTTATGGACTCATTGGCTCAAAGAAAGTACATACCTAAACTTTATAGATAGATATTTAGGTAAATTTTTTATATATTAGCAATTCCTTATATATTTGGATCAATAAAATATGAAGCATATTCTATTAGATACACTCTTCTATATTGTAATACCTTTTGGGGATCTCATATAAACTTTTCTTGTTTGAGTATCATTAGGAACTTCCAGCCTTTCTTAGAGTCAACTTCCTTAGTTAACTTTAGTCACAAGAATTATCATTAATCTTATTTTCAGTTCAGTTCAGTTCAGTTGCTCAGTCGTGTCTGACTCCATGAATTGCGACCCCATGAATTGCAGCACTCCAGGCCTCCCTGTTCTTCGCAAATAAGCTTGGCCAGTAAAAGCCTCTGTAATTTGCCTTTCCTTATTTCAGCACTTGTGCTGACATTTTTAAAGCATGCTTGTGTCTAGCAAGATCCTTTGGAGTTCAGTTTCCTTATTGATAAAATTAGTACAAATAGATTGACCCAGGTCCATATAGATTCTTTTTTCTTCCCTAAAATTTGGCATCATCTACCTTTCAAAGAGCCTTTATTGCACATGTATGTGCACATGTGTGTGTAGATTAGAGATCAAAACATGGATGCTAGAAACATATAATGAGATCTGGGTTACTGACAATAGCTACAAAGCTGGAATACATGCCACAAATTTGCAGTTTTCTCCATTCAGCATGTCACATGACTGCACTGATACACACACACACACACACATATGAATATATAAAAATACGATAAAGTATGTATTTAAGAGAGAATAAAAATATATAAAAGCATAAATCTTAAAAAAGTAGGTGCTTAAACATTCAAGGTGGAGGACTCTGGGAAGGTGGTGGCAGTGGGATCTTAGTTCCCCCACCAGGGATTGAACCCAGGCCCCCAGTGTGGAAGTGTCAAGTCCTAAGCCCTGTACTGCCAGGGAATTCCTGGTGGCATAATTTTTAAATTTCCTCAAATCTCATCATGTAAATAGGTACAGGGACTAGGAGAGTAAAACCTAAAACCTACATGGACAACATCCATCACTAGGTTAACTATAAACCCCCAAATATGAGCAGGTGAAGACCAACCACTATCACCAAGAAGAATCAAATGGTTTCAACAACGTTGTGAGAGAAAGCAGAGGAAAGACAAAAGTTTCTGATGGCTCCAGAGCTGAAAAGTATCCAAATTGCTAGCAGGTACAAACTCATCAAGATATTTCAAGGCTAGCAGTTGGAATCAGGAGGGAGAAGCAGGCCTGAATTCACAGCGTGAGCTAAGGGACTATGGTATGCATACTGGTGCTACAAAAATCTGGTTTTTATAAGCCGTTGAGAGTAATCAGCTAAAATTCCCTTTCAGTATAAAATCTTGCATCAAGTATAAAATACTGAAAATAGAATTCCAAATAAGGAAAAAAAAGACATAAACGGTTCAGGAAAATATTGGAGAGGAAGAACCAGAGTTAGAAGATCTTATGAAAATGTCAACTTTTATTATTGAACACATTTTGAAAATTTCGGAAGGAAACCTAGAGCTATGATTCTACAAAGCTATCTGGATTTCCCTCTCTGTATTTCCCTCTCTGTAATACAGAAAAATGCAAAACATATGAAAAGCATAACAGAAGAGGATTTTATAAGGAGAAAATTTTATAATAAGAAAGAAAATGAGAAGCAAAATAATATCCTTACAGATAATGAAGGCATGCCAGGATGACCTCAACGCAAAAATAGATGAAAACTATAACCAAATTCTTCCCAGTGAGATTAGATGATTTAAGAAAATGTTAATAACCAGGAAATAACATAAATCTTAATTCTAAACCTTTGGAAATTATATCACTGGAGAACAGGAGAAGAAATAGAAAAACTTGAAATTTGAGCTTACAAATGGAGAAAATCATTAATAAATGAAAATGTCCTTTCAGAATTGAAGAATGAACCAGGAAGGACACAAGAGAAAATCAATAAACACACTGAATGCCTTGAGAGAAATAGAAAGCAAAAGATGAAAAATGAAAAAGAAGTAGGATGTTGAAAAATATTTGAAAAACAGTGACAGGTATAAGCTGACAGGCAAGGAAGACTAAACACACGCATAGAAGGGGATCCTCAGGACAGCAGCTAAAGCAACAGGAGAGAACAAATACCAGAATACATAAATCAAAGGGCCTTTTCTGAAACAAAAGATGGCTTGAAACTACCTGTTGAAAGGGCCACTGTATTCCTGCTTATGGAATAGCTAATCCTAATAGCGTGTGTCTTTCTTGTAATATTTTGTCAAACAGCCACTAGAAGCTAAGACTTGCTACTAATATTTTGTCTTTTAACTTCTTCTCCTAAAACTCTAATTCTAATAGGTATATTAGGTGCTTTATGATTTTTTTTGATGACCATTTTACCATGTGTTTTGTTACTGCCTAATATGAATTCCCATCTTTACAGCCACAGATAAAAGTTTTCTCACTGATCAACCACCACCAGCCCTTAACCCAATTCCTCATATTCTCTTTCGCTGTAGCACTCCATTTCTGGTGCCATTAGCCAGGACAGATTATGCTGCAGTTACTAACAATCACAAAATCTCAGTGACTTAAACAGTATGGCTTTTTTTTCCTTCCTCATGTTGTGTCTCTACTGCACGTCAACTAGAGACTCTGCTTCATGGTTTTCTTATTCTGGGATCCAGTCCTTCATCTGGATCACTGCCAGTAGCCATGTCAAAGGAAGAGGGTAACCGAGGATCTTAGATCAGCAATTAAATCTGGAAGTAACTCATATAGTATTGATAACTCCTTTACAAGAACTAATAACATAGCCTTGTCTAAACACAACAGGGTCAGGAAATATATACCTATCTTAGAAAGGGAATGAAATAGTATTTGCCAGAAATCACTAATGACCATTAACACAAACAGAAACAAATGATATTTTATATTTTGCTTTTGGCACCTAACAGTATTTTAGAATTCTTCCTATCAGTACACCTATACAGCATTTTTGAAAGTTGCATAGTGACCCATTAGATGCTATAATAATCAGTGATTAAGCCTTTCTGTTGCTGGAAAATACTTAGACTGTTTTGCTATAAATATTGCTACATTGAACATCTTTGTACATAAATAACTTTGTAAAAGTAAAAGTAAAGCTTTCAGATCCTAGAAAGAAAAATGCAGGCTTGACATCACTTACAGACATCTTTCTGTTGTTTGAAGCTGGTGTGGCTCTCACAGCTGGACCACACTGTTCTCTTGTTGGACATACACAACCTGTGGAATGCCAGCATCAAACAAGGTCACTCTGAAACTGTGAGAAAATTAGTCTAAACAAGGCTACTTCATAATTTCTTCTCAGCACTGGTAAAAAACAAGGTCTCTGTACAAACATCACAAAATACCAAATAGCCTCTCTTGCAATTTAATAAGACTGGCTGCAGTTTTTTGTTTTTTTTTTTAAACTAATTTACAGCTCTAGCCTCATTCTAGTCTGCCCTCTCTCCAGGTAAGATTAGCTGAGATACTCAGCCATAGACTTGTTGCAACTTTCTGACAGCACCCAATAGAGGGGAAAATTCCCTCTTCCTTGGACTCTTCCTCAAAGCATCCAATCAAAGCTGATATCTCCTGACAGGGAGTTAGAATGTGTCTAACAGCTCTGTCTTCTAATTTCATTTCACTCCTAGTGAGAGTTGCACTTGGTAGGCTATGCCCTGATTCTAGCTTATAGCTACTTTCTTGTTGGCCCTACACAGAACAGACCTATAGAATAAATTGGGTTGGCCAGAAAGTTCATTTGAGTTTTTCTGTAAGATGCCACAAAAAAAAAAAAAAAAAAAAAAAAGAACGCTTTTGCCAACCAAATCACTTTCCTTTTAATTTGAATTAGCTGCCATTTAAAAATGGAAAAGGATTTCCATCAATAGGCAGATTATCAATACTGGGCCTACGATTCCAATTGGTTGGCACTAAGTAACACCTATGATAAGGGCTAAGTCACACTGGCTCCGGTTTTCCAGTCTCCATACTTCCATTACCTTACACTGGTCATTGGTTCCTTTGTTTATTTACCTGTCTAGTTTCCCTGGGCTTTGGGGTTCATGATTCTGATCACAGCATGGTAGATAACAGGAATGAAAAAGAAAAGAGGGGTCAGACTTGCTTCCATGTAGAATACTTAAACAAAGACCCCACAGGATATCTTAGCTTTTTTAGACTAATCTGTTTTTCTCAAAGTATTCACTGAATTGCCCATTCTGCAGGAGTCCTTAATAAAAGATTAATTGAAAAAATAAGAATTACTTTTCCAAAACCTGTGAAATGCAAAGGCAGTCAACATAAGAAATCTTAAAATTATTTTCTTCTGCTTAATTTGATATATTATATATGCATAAAAACCATCTCCTATTTGGATGCTACTTTAATGAAAGGGCTAATGGTGGCATAAGGCTTTTAAAGTTGAAAAAGATCTAAAAATATCACTCCATTCTTATCTCCAAAACATTCTACTTTGTATCAATCCAGCTTGACTGAGTCTAAATGACACTCAGTGGTACACTTTAGTTCTTTAGAAAAGGCTTTACTAACAAGCAAATGTAACCGCAAGATGCTATCAGCCCTTCTAAAAAGGAAAAGGAAATCAGGCCTAGGCTGGTGACATGTCTGGGAGGATTGCCTGCCCTCTTGAAGTCAAAGGGGACAGGCATATTTTTGAAGAGAGCCTGAATTCTGCCCACCCTGACTCTTGGTGGATTACAGCTGTCAGTTATAAAAAGCAGCATAGATAAGAGCTTTTATTTTTAAAATAAAAATCTATCACACTCAAAACTTTGTTTAGGTATGATATGAACATTGGAACAACAGATATATCTAGTAAGTGCTTTTAGTATATAAACTCAAACATTATATATGAAAATACACTTTCATAAATATTCCATAAACATTTTATAAATATTATGCATGTTATATTTCTTCAGAAGAAATATATGCTTATTTCTTTGCCCTAAGATTCAAGGTCAAGATTCAGGTTGAAGGCATATAAATTCTGTTTACTGTTGAAAGTCTAATCTTTTCTCTGATGAGTCTGAATATGGAGTTGGACACAATAAAGAAGAAAAGTGAAGTCAAGGCTATTGAATCATAATAAGAGTCACCAGTATCTAGTACTTACTATGTGTCATGGAATGGTGTTAAAAATTCTTTGCATATTTCACAGAATCTTTACAATATGTCCTTATTATTCCCATTTTCTTCCTCCAGGGACTCTTCAGTTCAGTTCAGTTCAGTCGCTCAGTCATGTCCGACTCTTTGTGACCCCACAAATTGTAGCACGCCAGGCCTCCCTGTCCATCACCAACTCCCGGAGTTCACTCAAACTCATGTCCATCAAATCAGTGATGCCATCCAGCCATCTCATCCTCTGTTGTCCCCTTCTTCTCCTGCTCCCAGTCCCTCCCAGCATCAGAGTCTTTTCCAATGAGTCAACTGTTCACACGAGGTGGCCAAAATATTGGAGTTTCAGCCTCAGCATGAGTCTTCCAATGAATATTCAGGACTGATTTCCTTTAGGATGGACTGATTGGATCTCCCTGTAGTCCATGGGACTCTCAAGAGTCCTCTCCAACACCACAGTTCAAAAGCACCAGTTCTTTGGTGCTCAGCTTTCTTCACAGTCCAACTCTCACATCCATACATGACCACTGGAAAAACCATAGCCTTGACTAGACGGACCTTAGTTGGCAAAGTAATGGCTCTGCTTTTGAATATGCTGTCTAGGTTGGTCATAACTTTCCTTCCAAGGAGTAAGCGTCTTTTAATTTTATGGCTGCAGTCACCATCTGCAGTGATTTTGGAGCCCCCCAAAATAAAGTCTGACACTGTTTCCCCTGTTTCCCCATCTATTTGCCATGAAGTGATGGGCCCAGATGCCATGATCTTCGTTTTCTGAATGTTGAATGTTGAGCATTAAGCCAACTTTTTCACTCTCCTCTTTCACTTTCATCAAGAGGCTTTGTAGTTCCTCTTCACTTTCTGCCATAAGAGTGGTGTCATCTACATATCTGAGGTGATTTATATTTCTCCCAGAAATCTTGATTCCAGCTTGTGCTTCTTCCAGCCCACCGTTTCTCATGATGTACTCTGCATAGAAGTTAAATAAGCAGGGTGACAATATACAGCCTTGACATACTCCTTTTCCTATTTGGAACCAGTCTGTTGTTCCACGCCCAGTTCTCACTGTTGCTTCTTGACCTGCATATAGGTTTCTCAAGAGGCAGGTCAGGTGGTCTGGTATTCCCATATCTTTCAGAATTTTCCACAGTTTCTTGTGATCCACACAGTCAAAGGCTTTGGCATAGTCAATAAGGCAGAAATAGATGTTTTTCTGGAACTCTCTTGCTTTTTTGATGATCCAGTGGATGTTGGCAATTTGATCTCTGGTTCCTCTGCCTTTTCTAAAACCAGCTTGAGCATCTGGAAGTTCACGGTTCACATATTGCTGAAGCCTGGCTTGGAGAATTTTGAGCATTACTCTACTAGTGTGTGAGATGAGTGCAATTGTGCAGTAGTTTGAGCATTCTTTGGCATTGACTTTCTTTGGGATTGGAATGAAAACTGACCTTTTCAAGTCCTGTGGCCACTGCTGAGTTTTCCAAATTTGGTGGCATATTGAGTGCAGCACTTTCACAGCATCATCTTTCAGGATTTGAAAAAGCTTAACTGGAATCCCATCACCTCCACTAGCTTTGTTCATAGTGAGGCTTTCTAAGGCCCACTTGACTTTACATTCCAGGATGTCTGGCTCTAGATGAGTGATCACACCATCGTGATTATCTGGGTCATGAAGGTCTTTTTTGTACAGTTCTTCCATGTATTCTTGCCACCTCTTCTAAATATCTTCTGCTTCTGTTAGGTCCATACCATTTCTGTCCTTTATCGAGCCCATCATTGCATGAAATGTTCCCTTGGTATCTCTAATTTTCTTGAAGAGATCTCTAGTCTTTCCCATTCTGTTGTTTTCCTCTATTTCTTTGCATTGATTGCTGAAAAAGGCTTTCTTATCTCATCTTGCTATTCTTTGGAACTCTGCATTCAGATGCTTATATCTTTCCTTTTCTCCTTTACTTTTTGCTTCTCTTCTTTTCACAGCTATTTGTAAGGCCTCCTCAGACAGCCATTTTGATTTTTGCATTTCTTTTCCATTGGGATGGTCTTGATCCCTGTCTCCTATACAATGTCATGAACCTCATTCCATAGTTCATCAGGCACTCTATCTATCAGATCTAGGCCCCTAAATCTATTTCTCACTTTCACTGTATAATCATAAGGGATTTGATTTAGGTCATACCTGAATGGTATAGCGGTTTTCCCTACTTTCTTCAATCTAAGTCCGAATTTGGCTATAAGGAGTTCATGATCTGAGCCACAGTCAGCTCTTGGCCTTGTTTTTGTTGACTGTATAGAGCTTCTCCATCTTTGGCTGCAAAGAATATAATCAATCTGATTTCAGTGTTGACCATCTGGTGATGTCCATGTGTAGAGTATTCTCTTGTGTTGTTGGAAGAGGGTGTTTGCTATGACCAGTGCATTATGTTGGCAAAACTCTATTAGTCTTTGCCCTGCTTCATTCTGCATTCCAAGGTCAAATTTGCCTGTTCCTCCAGGTGTTTCTTGACTTCCTACTTTTGCATTCCAGTCCCTTATAATGTAAAGGACATCTTTTTTGGGTGTTAGTTTTAAAAGATCTTGTAGGTCTTAGAACCATTCAACTTCAGCTTTTTCAGCGTTACTGGTTGGGGCACAGACTTGGATTACTGTAATATTGAATGGTTTGCCTAAGAAACGAACAGCGGTCTTTCTGTCATTTTTGAGATTGCATCCAAGTACTGCATTTCGGACTCTTCTGTTGACCATGATGGCTACTCCATTTCTTCTGAGGGATTCCTGCCTGCAGTAGTAGATGCAATGGTCATCTGAATTAAAGTCACCCATTCCAGTCCATTTTAGTTCGCTGATTCCTAGAATGTCGACATTCACTCTTGCCATCTCTTGTTTGTCCACTTCCAATTTGCCTTGATTCATGGACCTGAGATTCCAGGTTCCTATGCAATATTGCTCTTTACAGCATCGGACCTTGCTTCTATCACCAGTCACATCCACAGCTGGGTATTGTTTTTGCTTTGGCTCCATCTCTTCATTCTTTCTGGAGTTATTTCTCCATTGATCTCCAGTAGCATATTGGGCACCTAATGACCTGGGGAGTTCCTCTTTCAGTATCCTATCATTTTGCCTTTTCATACTGTTCATGGGGTTCTCAAGGCAAGAATACTGAAGTGGTTTGCCATTCCCTTCTCCAGTGGACCACATTCTGTCAGACCTCTTCACCATGACCTGCCCATCTTAGGTTGCCCCGTGGGCATGGCTTAGTTTCATTGAGTTAGACAAGGCTGTGGTCCTAGTGTGATTAGATTGACTAGTTTTTTGTGAGTATGGTTTCAGTGTGTCTGCCCTCTGATGCCCTCTTCCAACACCTACCATCTTACTTGGCTTTCTCTTACCTTAGGCATGGAATGTTTGTTTACTGACCTATAAAAGAAAGTTAAAGATTAAGGGAAGTGCAATAACAATATCTATTTTAAGTAGCTCTTTGATGGTTAAGCCAAATGATGTAGGTTGAAGTGCTTTGTAACCCTTGATGCACTGTGTCAAATGGTGTATCTATTTATAATAATTTCTCATTCATTTAAGCAGACCCTGCCATAAGGTAGAATGTCAGATCCTAAAGGATGTAAACCGCCAACTCTCTCAAAAGACCTAGATACCACCAGAATAACCAGCTGATCAAGCAAATCTGGACAATTGCCTACTTTTCTTAAAATATTTTTCCCCTACTGTTAGAGAGAATATCACACTGCATGCTTGCATGCTCAGTCATGTCTGACTCTTGCAACCCCATGGACTATAGCCCGCTAAGGCTTCTCTGTCTCTGGGGTTTTCCAGGCAAGAAAACTGGAGTGCATTGCCATTTCCTTCTGCAGGGGATCTTCCCCACTCAGGGATCGTACCCACATCTCCTGGCATTGCAGGCAGATTCCTTACCACTGAGCCATGGAGAAGCCCTCAAGTTTTAATAAAGTCTCCGAAAGAAGAGGTCAGAGATAGGTATTCACAGGGGCTTAAGATCTGGGCTCCTGTGGTTTAGTCTTAGTCTTTCAAGGCAGGATCTGTTGGGGATTAGAAAAAGTTCATGATATAAATCGAATAGTTTAAGATTGGTAGTCACAGACAGGTGAAGATCTTAAAGTGATTCTTGAGGAGTAAACAATTACTTATCAGCAAGCAGCTTGAGCAACTACTGTCCTAAGAAGATGACTGGTTGAATAGCTTATTTTGCTGAGTGAATTTTCTTGAAGTTCCTGAAGCAAGCTGAGAAGTAGCAGAATGTGCCACCTCAAAATAATCTTTGGCATGAGGATTATTTTGAACCAATTATTTTTAAGAAACTGCAGGCCCTGAAGGAGCTCTGAAAACACAGAAGCTACCCTTTCATAATAAAAATCTATATTTATGAAGAGAATTTACATTAGAAGGGTGTCTGTACTGGGAAGAGACATAGTACTGGAGATAACCTTTTACCTGAGAGTTACCTGCCTGGCAGGATAACCTTGGTTCACTAAATATTTGGCCCTCTCACCTTCCCAGGAATGGATTCCCATCTTTAAAGCCTGAGCCCTCATCCCTTCCCTTCACTCAGGATGACATATAAGCCTCAATTGCCTACCTGCCTTTACAGTCTCATATCTTCCTTTACAGTCTCATATTTTTGTGAAGCTCCCCTATGTGCATATGCAATTTAAAAGATTTTTTTTCCTGTTAATCTGTCTTTTATTACAGAGGGTCTCAGCCAAGAACTCAGAAGGGTAGAAGGGAAATTAATTTTCCTCCTCCACAAAGCACTGAAGTAATTTACTGGTTTATAGCCTTATCTTCCTGGTAAAAGATAGTAACGTCATATTGATGGAGGGGACCTTAGTTATGTTGCAGTCCAGGTAACCTTAGTTCTGTTGCATCCTGGTCCAGAATGGAGCCACTCCTTCCAAGAATGCCATGTCAGCAAACTAAAATTTGGATAACGTCTGTGTCTTTATAAATACTCTGCTTGATGAGAAACACACTATAGCCAGCCAACCTGAAACTGAGTCTCTCTAAAACCAAGTTCCCCTGCTGAATATATGATTAATCTCTCTATAGAAAACTTTATTTCCTTATTTGTCCTGTCCCTGTTCCCCTCAGGACTGAGGAGTAGCAAAGAAAAGGGGGGATTGAAACTGAGCAGGACTCTGGGGCCTTCTCAGGTACAAAAGCATCTCTGTGTCCCCCATTTCTTGATTTTTTTCCCAAAGCTTCAGTCTCCAAGGCCCTCACTGAATTCCAAAGAGCAGATTCAAGCAGTTAATGATTAGAATAATAGTCATAGGACTCCTGGTTCCTCCTAAAGGGATATAGATAGAAATCTGATGCATATCTTTCAGTTGTTCATCAGAAGTTAAGACTGCCCCTGTCCCCCAACCCCCACCCCTACTAGGAAGAGGATGATGACTATATGCTGACCGTAAGCATGCAGAGTCCAGACTGGTTGGAATCAGAAGGCTGATGATAGAGATTCCTGAAATATCACCCTGTTATCTCTCACCATCAGGCAGTCCGAAAGCTGCTCAGAAGCTGATCATGTGTCCTATGACCCTCTCCTGTAACGCTGTTTTAAAAAATCCTGGCCTGAAAGCTACCAGGGATTTTGGGTCTTTTCAACACGAGCTGCCCATTCTTCTTGCTTGGTGCTCTGTGTGAACTAAAAATGCCACCTGCCATATCAGTAAACCAAGAATGTTGCAGCCATGAAGCCATCACATCACAGCCACCCTAAGTGAGCGCTGAGGGACTCAGGATGAGAAGCACAGAAAAATGCCACAGACAGCCAAGGTGCACATCAAAGGAATGATTTCAGGGAGCCTAGGCTCTTATCTTCCCATACACAGAAAAGCACTGCATTTCTTAACTTGAGATACCTGGTCTTCTTTAGGTCTTTAGGTCTTTTCAACTACCTGGTCTTCATTGTAAAAACTCCTATGCATCCTGGCTCCCTCTCTTGACCCTTCAGAACAGTCTCTGAGAGTTACCTGGGGTGCTGAGTCCCAGGCTTAAGTCCTCAGTTTTGTTCACCAAGTCAAACATAGCTCTCAACTTTAAGTTCAGTTTAGTCGCTCAGTCGTGTCTGATTCTGTGACCCCATGAATCGCAGCACGCCAGGCCTCCCTGTTCATCACCATCTCCCGGAGTTCACTCAGACTCACGTCCATCGAGTCCGTGATGCCATCCAGCCATCTCATCCTCTGTCATCCCCTTCTCCTCCTGCCCCCAATCTCTCCCAGCATCAGAGTTTTTTTCCAATGAGTCAACTCTTCTCATGAGGTGGCCAAAGTACTGGAGTTTCAGCTTTAGCATCATTCCTTCCAAAGAAATCCCAGGGCTGATCTCCTTCAGAATGGACTGGTTGGATCTCCTTGCAGTCCAAGGGACTCTCAAGAGGCTTCTCCAACACCACAGTTCAAAAGCATCAATTCTTCGGCGCTCAGCCTTCTTCACAGTCCAACTCTCACATCCATACATGACCACAGGAAAAACCATAGCCTTGACTAGATGGACCTTAGTCGGCAAAGTAATGTCTCTGCTTTTGAAAATGTTATCTAGGTTGGTCATAACTTTTCTTCCAAGGAGTAAGCATCTTTTAATTTCATGGCTGCAGTCAGCATCTGCAGTGGTTCTGGAGCCCCCAAAAATAAAGTCTGACACTGTTTCCACTGTTTCCCCATCTATTTCCCATGAAGTGATGGGACCAGATGCCATGATCTTCGTTTTCTGAATGTGGAGCTTTAGGCCAACTTTTTCACTCTCCTCTTTCACTTTCATCAAGAGGCTTTGTAGTTCCTCTTCACTTTCTGCCATAAGGGTGGTGTCATCTGCATATCTGAGGTGATTGATATGTCTCCCAGAAATCTTGATTCCACCTTGTGTTTCTTCCAGTCCAGCGTTTCTCATGATATACTCTGCATATAAGTTAAATAAGCAGGGTGACAATATAGAGCCTTGACGTACCACTTTTCCTATTTGGAACCAGTCTGTTGTTCCATGTCCAGTTCTAACTGTTGCTTCCTGACTTTCATACAGGTTTCTCAAGAGGCAGGTCAGGTGGTCTGGTATTCCCATCTCTTTCAGAATTTTCCACAGTTTCTTGTAATCCACATAGTCAAAGACTTTGGCATAGTCAATAAAGCAGAAATAGATGTTTTCCTGGAACTCTCTTGCTTTTTCCATGATCCAGCGGATGTTGGCAATTTGATCTCTGGTTGCTCTGCCTTTCCTAAAACTCAACTTTAAGGCTGTGCATTTTTTTGTCGACAACTGCAATAAACACTTTCCTTCACAACAACCTGGCATCAGTAGATTGGCTTTGCTGTGCCCAGACAAGCAGAGTTTGGTTCAATAACAAGCCAGTCCTCAATTATCAAGCCAATTGTGGACTTTTTACTTATTTCCTTGTTCCTTATTCATTTTTAAAAATTTCTCTTCCTTGTTCCTTATTTTTTCCTCTTTAAATGCTTGCCACATTTTCCCCTGCTTCACTGTTATCCACATGGAGACTGTTCACTTCATGAAGTATTAAAGTTTGTTCATATCACCTAAATTGTCTTCTTTAATCATTTTTAATAGCTCTTAGTCTTGGTGGTGATGTAGTCTTATTTTCAGGGATATATAAATATATTTGGAAGGAGCACCTTATGCTGTTAAATAAACTGGGACTTTAGATTTATTGAGTTCTAGGTGTAATTCTTGAAAATTACTAAATTTCTTCATTTTTGAAACTTAAGATTAACTTTGTCAACATGACTTAAATATTAATTCCAGGTAATTGATGTCTAGAAAGATAACAATGCAAACTAAGGCATTATTTCACTTTTTGCTTTAAGAAAGTTTTGCAAATTAATTTTCTTGGGCAAAGAGTTTTCTCATTCTGGGAAACAGTTCTTCTGTCAGACAATAGATTACTCATCTGAGCTAACAACTCACTTATTAGAAAATTTCACTGATAGTTAAAACCTTCATCTTGTTGCATCCTCTAATTCTGAACTATTATATCATGAATTTTGCCCAATTCCAATAAATTTCTTGCAAGGAAAGATCATGCTTAACCATTTAATCACAGACTCCAAACCCTGTAAATACTGTTTCCCACCCTTGTAAGGAGAAGAGAGTGATAGAAGATAAGATGGTTGGATGACATCATCAACTCAATGGACACGATCTGGAGCATACTCCAGGAAATAGTGAAGGACAGGTAAGTCTGGCGTGCCACAGTCCATGGAGTCACAAAGAGTCGGACACGACTGAGCAGCTGAACTACAACAACTCTTTTAAGATGGTATTAAGACTATGCCAAGGGCTTCTCTGGTGGCTCAGATGGTAAAGAATCTGCCTGCAATGCACAAGACACAGATTGAATCCCTGGGTTGGGAAGATCCCCAGAGAAGTGAATGGCAACCTGCTCCAGTATTCTTGCCTGAAGAATTCCATGGACAGAGGAGCCTGCATGCTACAATCCATAGGATCTCAAAGAGTTGGGCCCGACTGAGCAACTGTCACTTTCACTTTCAAGACTATGCCAAAGTGGTGTTCTCCCTTACTGCAGTAAGTCTATTAAAATTAAACTTAGCTTCACTTGATTGACAAGTTTTTATAAAGGTCTCTTGGGTTCAATAATTGACATCTTAAAAATGAAAATAATAAATAACTTCCAGGTTGGTTACGTACATACAAAATACTGAGCATGGTGTCTGGCATATGACAAGGACACCTTGTGAAAGAAAATGAAAGTGAAGTCACTCAGTCATGCCTGACTCTTTGTGACCCCATGGATAGTAGCCCGCACCAAGCTCCAATCTTCCCAACCCAGGGATCGAACCCAGGTCTCTCACATTGTAGACAGATGCTTTACCGTCTGAGCTACCAGGGAAGTCCCAAGCCCTTATCCTCCTTTTGTTAATATCTTATATTCTTATATCTGTAGACAGAAGAGATTTTCGGAAATATAAACCTTATATTTGGAAAGAAATATCTTTGCTGGTCTTAGGCTGCTGAGCAATCTTTCCAAATATAAGGGTTATATTTCTGAAAATCCCTTCTGTCTACAGATATAAGAATGTAAGATATTAACAAAAGGAGGATAAGGGCTTGGGAGATTAATATGAACATCTGGAAGTCCTTAAAAATGCTATTTTTTTACATTTGCCAAAATAAAACAATGATAATATATAGTACATGCTCTTAATTGCAAGAGTAGTTCTTGTATTTGCATATTTTAAATGTAATTAATTTCCAATAACCATTCCCAGCTGCCTAGAAGAAAAACCAGGTTTTCTTTCTCAGTTACAAGGAGGTAATATTCATTTTTCTTGGTTGAATACAGTATGTTATTCAGAATTACCCAACTTGAGGTTAAGGACACAGTCTTCCAGACTGTGAAGTCAGTCCAAGACTTGACATCAATTACAAGACTGAGTATTTCCCCAAACTATCATCAGTTTCAACAATTCACTAGAATGACATCAGTTCAGTTCAGTTCAGTTGCTCAGCCATGTCCGACTCTTTATGACCCCATGAATCGCAGCATGCCAGGCCTCCCTGTCCATCACCAACACCCGGAGTTCACTCAAACTCATGTCCATCAAATCAGTGATGCCATCCTGCCATCTCATCCTCTGTCGTCCCCTTCTCTTCCTGCCCACAATCCCTCCCAGCATCAGGGTCTTTTCCAATGAGTCAACTCTTCGCATGAGGTGGCCAAAGTATTGGAGCTTCAGCTTTAGCATCAGTCCTTGCAATGAACCCCCAGGGCTGATCTCCTTCAGAATGGACTGGTTGGATCTCCTTGCAGTCCAAGGGACTCTCAAGAGTCTTCTCCAACACCACAGTTCAAAAGCATCAGTTCTTCGGTGCTCAGCTTTCTTCACAGTCCAACTCTCATATCCATACATGACCACGGAAAAACCATAGCCTTGACTAGATGGACCTTAGTCAGCAAAGTAATGTCTCTGCTTTTGAATATGCTCTCTAGGTTGGTCATAACTTTTCTTCCAAGGAGTAAGCATCTTTTAATTTCATGGCTGCAGTCACCATCTGCAGCGATTTCAGAGCCCCCCAAAATAAAGTCTGACACTGTTTCCCCATCTATTTGCCATAAAGTGATGGGACCAGATGCCATGATCTTAGTTTTCTGAATGTTGAGCTTTAAGCCAACTGTTTCACTCTCCACTTTCACTTTCATCAAGAGGCTTTTTAGTTCCTCTTCAGTTTCTGCCATAAGGGTGGTGTCATCTGCATATCTGAGGTGATTGATATTTCTCCCAGAAATCTTGATTCCAGCTTGTGCTTCTTCCAGCCCAGCATTTCTCATGATGTACTCTGCATAGAAGTTAAATAAGCAGGGTGACAATATACAGCCTTGACGTACTCCTTTTCCTATTTGGAACCAGTCTGTTGTTCCATGCCCAGTTCTCACTGTTGCTTCTTGACCTGCATATAGGTTTCTCAAGACACAGGTCAGATGGTCTGGTATTCCCATTTCTTTCAGAATTTTCCAGTTTCTTGTGATCCACACAGTCAAAGGCTTTGGCATAGTCAATAAAGCAGAAATAGAATGACATAGAATTCAGGAAAATTCTGCACCTGTGATTATAGGTCCAAGGAGTGGCGGCTGCGTGGGCACCCGAGGGACAAGAGAAACTGCTCCACGTTCAAGGTCAGGAGGTGCGGCCATGGGAGATACCCCTCGTCCAAGGTAAGGAGCAGGAGTTGCGCTTTGCTGGAGCCGTTGTGAAGAGATAGTGCACATCCAAGATAAGAGAAACCCAAGTAAGATGGTAGGTGTTGCAAGAGGGCATCAGAGTGCAGACACACTGAAACCATACTCATAGAAAACTAGTCAATCTAATCACACAGACCACAGCCTTGTCTAACTCAGTGAAACTAAGCCATGCTGTGTGGGGCCACCCAAGACTGGCAGGTCATGGTGGAGAGGTCTGACAGAGCATGGCCTACTGGAGAAGGGAATGGCAAACCACTTCAGTCTTCTTGCCTTGAGAACCCCATGAATAGTATGAAAAGGCAAAATGATAGGATACTGAAAGAGGAACTCCCCAGGTTGGAAGGTGTCCAATACACTACTGGATTTCAGTGGAGAAATAACGTCAGAAGGAATGAAGAGACAGAGCCAAAGCAAAAACCACACCCAGTTGTGGATGTGACTAGTGATAAAAGCAAGGTCCGATGCTGTAAAGAGCAATATCGCATAGGAACCTGGAACGTTAGGTCCATGATTCAGGGCAAATTGGAAGTGGTCAAACAGGAGATGGCAAGAGTGAACGTCAACATTCTAGGAATCAGCCAACTAAAATGGACTGGAATGGGTGAATTTAACTCAGATGACCATTATATCTACTACTGTGGGCAGGAATCCCTCAGAAGAAATGGAGTAGCCATCATAGTCAACAAATGAGTCTGAAATGCAGTACTTGGATGCAGTCTCAAAAATGACAGACTGATCTATGTTTGTCTCCAAGGCAAACCATTCAATATCACGGTAATCCAAGTCTATGCCCCAACCAGTAACACTGAAGAAGCTGAAGCTGAATGGTTCTATGAACACCTACAAGACCTTTTAGAACTAACACCCAAAAAAGATGTCCTTTTCAATCTAGGGGACTGGAATGCAAAAGTAGGAAGTCAAGAAACACCTGGGCAAATTTGGCCTTGGAATACAGAATGAAGCAGGGCAAAGCCTAATAGAGTTTTGCCAAGAGAATGCACTGGTCACAGCAAACACCTTCTTCTAACAACACAAGAGAAGACTCTACACATGGACATCACCAGATGGTCAACACCAAAATCAGATTGATTATATTCTTTGCAGCCAAAGATGGAGAAGTTCTATACAGTCAGCAAAAACAAGACCAGGAGTTGACTGTAGCTCAGATCATGAACTCATAGCCAAATTCAGACTTATATTGAAGAAAGTAGGGAAAACCGCTATACCATTCAGGTATGACCTAAATCCAATCCCTTATGATTATAGAGTGGAAGTGAGAAATAGATTTAAGGGACTAGATCCGATAGAGTGCTTGATGAACTATGGACGAAGGTTTGTGACATTGTATAGGAGACAGAGATCAAGACCATTCCCATGGAAATGAAATGCAAAAAAGGGAAATGGCTGTCTGGGGAGGGCTTACAAATAGCTGTGAAAAGAAGAGAAGCAAAAAGCAAAGGAAAAAAGGAAAGTATAAACATCTGCATGCAGAGTTCTAAAGAATAGCAAGGAGAGAGATAAGAAAGCCTTCCTCAGTGATCAATGCAAAGTAATAAGGGAAAGCAACAGAATGAGAAAGAATAGAGATCACTTCAAGAAAATTAGAGATACCAAGGGAACATTTCATGCAAAGATGAGCTCGATAAAGGAAAGAAATGGTATGGACCTAACAGAAGCAGAAGATATTAAGAAGAGGTGGCAAGAATACACAGAAGAACTGTACAAAAAAGATCTTCATGACCAAGATAATCACGATGGTGTGATCACTCACCTCTAGAGCCAGACATCTTGCAATGTGAAGTCAAGTGAGCCTTAGAAAGCATCACTACGAACAAAGCTAGTGGAGGTGATGGAATTCCAGTTGAGTTATTTCAAATCCTGAAAGGTGATGCTGTGAGAGTGCTGTACTCAATATGCCAGCAAATTTGGAAAACTCAGCAGTGGCCACAGGACTGAAAAGGTCAGTTTTCATTCCAATCCTAAGAAAGGCAATGCCAAAGAATGCTCAAACTACTGCACAATTGCACTCATCTCACATGCTAGTAAAGTAATGCTCTAAATTCTCCAAGCCAGGCCTCAGCAGTACGTGAACCGTGAACTTCCAGATGTTCAAGCTGGTTTTAGAAAAGGCAGAGGAACCAGAGATCAAATTGCTAACATCTGCTGGATCACCGAAAAAACAAGAGAGTTTCATAAAAAACATCTATTTCTGCTTTATTGACTATGCCAAAGCCTTTGACCATGTGGTTCATAAGAAACTGTGGAAAATTCTTCAAGAGATGGGAATACCAGACTACCTGACCTGCCTCTTGAGAAACCTATATGCAGGTCAGGAAGCAACAGTTAGAACTGGACATGGAACAACAGACTAGTTCCAAATCAGGAAAGGAGTACATCAAGGCTGTATATTGTCACCCTGCTTATTTAACTTATATGCAGAGTACATCATGAGAAATGCTGGGATGGAAGAAGCACAAGCAGGAATCAAGATTTCTGGGAGAAATATCAATCACCTCAGATTTTCAGATGACACCACCCGTATGGCAGAAAGTGAAGAGGAACTAAAAAGCCTTTTGATGAAAGTGAAAGTGGAGAGTGAAAAAGTTGGCTTAAAGCTCAACATTCAGAAAACTAAGATCATGGTGTCTGGTCCTATCACTTCATAGCAAATAGATGGGGCAACAGTGGAAACAGTGTCAGACTTTATTTTGCGGGGCTCTAAAATCGCTGCAGATGGTGACTGCAGCCATGAAATTAAAAGACCTTGGAAGGAAAGTTATGACCAACCTAGAGAGCATATTCAAAAGCAGAGACATTACTTTGCCAACAAAGGTCCATCTAGTCAAGGCTATGGTTTTCCCAGTGGTCATGTATGGATGTGAGAGTTGGACTGTGAAGAAAGCTGAGCACCGAAGAATTGATGCTTTTGAACTGTGATGTTGGAGAAGACTGTTGAGAGTCCCTTGGACTGCAAGGAGAGCCAACCAGTCCATTCTGAAGGAGATCAGCCCTGGGGGTTCATTGGAAGGAATTATTCTAAAGCTGAAACTCCAATACTTTGGCCACCTCATGAGAAGAGTTGACTCATTGGAAAAGACTCTGATGCTGGGAGGGATTGGGGGCAGGAGGAGAAGGGGACGACAGAGGATGAGATGGCTGGATGGCATCACTGACTCAATGGACGTGAGTTTGAGTGAACTCCGAGAGTTGGTGATGGACAGGGAGGCCTGGCGTGCTGCGATTCATGGGGTCACAAAGAGTCAGACATGACTGAGCAACTGAACTGAACTGATAGCTAAAGGATACAACTCACAACCAGCCAAAAGAAGAGATGCACATAGTTGAACCTGGGATTAGGCTGGCTTCAAATTCACAGCTTCTGTTTTCTCAGGGACACCTTATACTTATCAGCATCAAATTGTGGTAATTAATCTTTGCATGAAGTACTGTCAACCCATGAAGCTCATCTGTGCCTCAGTTTCCAGTTTTTACTGACATTGTATTACTTACGTGTAATTGAAGCTCATGTGGTTGTACTCAAAGTCTACTCCTTTCCCGTCCCCAGAGTTCAGGCTGATAACCCTGGCCAAAGCCTCAATCCTCCCTTATCACATGGTGTTTGAGTGTGTCCAACCCCCATCTCGAGTCATCTTGGCAACATAAAGTATCCAGGGGCCCATGGAGTCACCTCATTACCATAAGATATCAGGTGTAGTCTGAGGAACCCACCATGAATAACAAAATGCTCCTATTACATGGGAAATTCCATAGGTTTAGAATTTAATTCATAGAAGCAGGGACAAAGCCCAGACTGCTCTTTGGGTAAAGTTAATTCTTCACTATGTATATGCTTAATACTAATATTTATAAATTATTGAGCATTTGCAGTGTGGCAAAGACTTTATATATTATGTCTAACTCTCACTAGGATTATTATGATAAAGTTTTATAAGTCACATTTTGATAGTTAAGAAACTAAATGTTTTACCTTATCCAAGACTGTAATCTAGTATATAGCTAACCTATAATTAGAGCCCTGATCTGTCTGGTTTCAAAGGTCACATCCTTTCTACTATCTCTAGCTTCATTTTACTGTCAACAAATATAAATAGACACTATATTTTCCACCATGGCTTCTCATCCATCTAAATATTTAATATCTTTCTGCCTTTTTTTAAAGGTAAAAATATCTAAGTTTTACTCCTTAGATAAGAACCT
Organism: Ovis canadensis; assembly: GCF_042477335.2. Lineage (NCBI taxonomy): Eukaryota > Metazoa > Chordata > Mammalia > Artiodactyla > Bovidae > Ovis > Ovis canadensis. The sequence goes on along the minus strand of NC_091247.1, from coordinate 124,260,123 downwards.
GGAGTGACAGCAATATACTGTAAATTTTTGCAGGTAAGGAAAAGTCCATAGGCAGTAAAATTTAAGGGCTACATTTCCCAGTGTTCTCTAACTATAAGGAATAAAAAACATTTCTGGATAACTTGCAAAAGGAAATTTCTTGGAAAGCTGTGATGTAATTCACAGAATTAAAGGAGACACCAAGGCACCTAGTATTAAAATTCCCTGGGCAGAGGGACCGTTGGCCTAAGTTGAGTTATGTCCCTATATCTTGACAGCCATGAAAGGCCTTCACCAAATGGAAGAAGGGGTATTCCCCATAGAAATAAAAAACGCTGCTATTGTAAGGAGGAGGAATATATGCCTAAGGGCAGAAAAAAAAAAAAAAAGAGAGAGAGAGAGATTTTAACACCAAGGGGAATTAGTAATAGCGGAAGTACATACACACAAGTAAGTATAAGAGAGATATTAATCACACTCTCCATGGAAATTAAAAAAAAAACACTCCTAACTTTTATGTACAAAAAAAATTAAAGACTCATAATATGAGGTTTTTGGATGTTGGAAAAATTTGCTTAGATAAATGAAGTCCTGAATTACTAAAATGTACCAAAAACTTGAACTGGTTTGTCTGATTTTTCCACAGGGTTTTAAAATATAAAATACTGTCAATAGTGATAGCCACAAAGTAGATAGCCTCACACCTCCCTTAATACACAATCGAGATAAAAGCAGGGTGCTTGCTTAGAAAATACAGCCTTGAGTTACACCCTCTCTCCCCAATTTCCATTTCTACCGGGGTTGTTGTCCTATGCAGAGGATTCACTGCAAAAATGTCTCTATTTCTACCCCTCTCTCTGCCCACCCTGTTGGAGATAGGACTTTCTAGTTTCTTCCATGAAGATCTAGAGTCTGTCTCCCAGCCTTGGATTTGCTTTGGTCATAACAATGTTCTGTGATTTCAGTTCTGAGGCTGGGCCTCTAGAGGCTCTGTGCACCTCTACTCGCTCTCTTGGGCTCCTGCCACCATGGTGAGAACGAGTCCCAGTAGCCTACTAAAGAAAAGAGAGAAAACCTTGGAGATGAGCAGAGTGGCTCCTGCTGAGGCCAGCCTAGAACAGCCAGCTCTTAGCTGGCCTTCCAATTGGCTGCAGAAGCAGAAGCAAGACCAATTCAGATTGGCTAGGCCTAGCTGCAGTTTTTTCATTTGTAAAATGCAAAAGCAGGAAGTCAAGAGATACCTGGAGTAACAGGCAAATTTGGCCTTGGCGTACAAAACAAAGCAGGTCAAAGGCTAACAGTTTTGCCAAGAGAACACACTGGTCATAGCAAACACTCTCTTCCAACAACACAAGAGAAAATTGCAAAAGGAGATTTCTTGGAAAGCTATGACATAATTCACAGAATTAAAGGAGACACCAAGGTACCAAGTATTAAAATTCCCTGGGCAGAGGGACCATTGGCCTAAGCTGAATTATGTCCCTGTATCTTGACAGCCATGAAAGGCCTTCACCACATGGACATCCCAGATGGTCAACACCAAAATCAGATGGATTATACTCTTTGCAGCCAAAGATGGAGAAAGGCTCTATACAGTCTGCAAAAACAAGACCAGGAACTGACTGTGGCTCAAATCATGAATTCCTGATTGCCAAATTCAGACTTAAAGTGAAGAAAGTAGGCGAGAGGGTAACAGGCAGGAAGGCCAGGGGTTGCCAAATGAAGGAAATAGGCTGCAAATGTCAGACATTTTTTCTCTCTTAAGCAGCAAGATGAAACAAACTACAAGTGTCAGATGTTTTTCCCATTTTCTATACAAAATTAAAAGGAGGTTTCTCTTAAAATTCTGTGTTGTCACAACGACGTCTGGCTTCACCTGAACTTAACTTTTCTCAAACCAGGACCTAATGATGTTTTTTTCTCATGGAAATGTTTTTCTTAAGCTATGTTAATGAACTATGTATTTACCTTAGACTCTTTCTTCAAGTCTCAACAAACCTGTATGTTTTACTCATATATTGTTCTCCTCATTTATGTTAAACAAACTATATATTTACTTGGAAACCTGCCTTTCTTGAAGATTCATGTCAGTCATTTTATGGCACAGGATGACTCACCTGGTGGCAATGTTATCTCAAAATGCATGTTGTGGGTGATGAGCCTGGTGCCTCCCTGAGTTTTGAGACATATTTCTTGAGTTACCAGTTTGCTGATAGGTATATAACATACTGCTAAAGGCTAGCAGGGGGACACTCTTTCTGTCCCTTTCCGATGACTATGTCAGAAATTTTCTCTATCTCTTTTATACTTAATAAAACGCTATTACACAAAAGCTCTAAGTGATCAAGCCTTGTCACTGGCCCCCGATTGAATTCTTCTCCTCTGGAGGCCAAGAATCCCAGCATCTTTCACAGCTCAGCAGCAACCTTTCAGTAGGGAAAACCACTAGACCATTCAGTTCAGTTCAGTTTAGTCCAGTTCAGTCACTCAGTCGTGTCCGACTCTTTGCGACCCCATGAATCGCAGCACACCAGGCCTCCCTGTCCATCATCAACTCCCGGAGTTCACTCAGACTCACGTCCATTGAGTCAGTGATGCCATCCAGCCATCTCATCCTCTGTCGTTCCCTTCTCCTCCTGCCCTCAATCCCTCCCAGCATCAGGGTCTTTTCCAATGAGTTAACTCTTCGCATGAGGTGGCCAAAGTACTGGAGTTTCAGCTTTAGCATCATTCCTTCCAAAAAATCCCAGGGCTGATCTTCAAAATGGACTGGTTGTATCTCCTTGGTGTCTCTCATTTTCTGGTGTCTCCAAGGGACTCTCAAGAGTCTTCTCCAATACCATAGTTCAAAAGCATCAATTCTTCAGCGCTCAGCCTTCTTCATGGTCCAACTCTCACATCCATACATGACCACAGGAAAAACCATAGCCTTGACTAGATGGACCTTAGTCAGCAAAGTAATGTCTCTGCTTTTGAATATGCTATCTAGTTCGTCATAACTTTTCTTCCAAGGAGTAAGTGTCTTAATTTCATGGCTGCAGTCACCATCTGTAGTGATTTTGGAGCCCCCCAAAATAAAGTCTGACACTGTTTCCACTGTTTCCCCATCTATTTGCCATGAAGTGATGGGACTAGATGCCATGATCTTCATTTTCTGAATGTTGAGCTTTAAGCCAACTTTTTCACTCTCTACTTTCACTTTCATCAAGAAGCTTTTTAGTTCCTCTTCACTTTCTGCCATAAAGGTGGTGTCATCTGCATATCTGAGTTTATTGATATTTCTCCCAGCATTCTTAATTCCAGTTTGTGTTTCTTCCAGTCCAGCGTTTCTCATGACGTATTCTGCATATAAGTTAAATAAGCAGGGTGACCATTCAGGCATGACCTAAATCAAATCCCTTACAATTATATAGTGGAAGTGAGAAAGAGATTCAACAGATTAGATCTGATAGGCAGGGTGCCTGACGAACTATGGACAAAGGTTTCTGACATTGTACAGGAGGCAGGGTTCAAGACCATACCCATGAAAAAGAAATGCAAAAAGCAAAATGATTCTCTGAGGAGGCCTTACAAATAGGTAAGAAAAGAAGAGAAGCTAAAGGCAAAGGAGAAAAGCAAAGATATACCCATTTGAATGCAGAGTTCCAAAGAATAGCAAGAAGACATAAGAAAGCCTTACTCAGTAATCAATGCAAAGAAATAGAGGAAAACAATAGAATGGGAAAGAATAGAGATATCTTTAAGAAAATAGAGACATCAAGGGGACATTTCATGCAAAGATGGGCTAAATAAAGGACAGAAATGGTATGGACCTAACAGAAGCAGAAGATATTAAGAAGAGGCAGCAATAATACACAGAAGAACTATGCAAAAATGATCTTCATGACCCAGATAAAGATGATGGTGTGATCACTAACCTAGAGCCAGACATCCTGGAATGTGAAGTCAAGTGGGCCTTAGGAAGCATCACTATGAACAAAGCTAGTGGAGGTGATGGAATTCCAGTTGAGCTATTTCAAATCCTAAAAGATGATGCTTTGAAGTGTTGCACTCAATATGCCAGCAACTTTGGAAAACTCAGCAGTGGCCACAGGACTGAAAAAGGTCAGTTTTCATTCCAATCCCAAAGAAAGGCAATGCGAAAGAATGTTCAAACTATTGCACAATCGCATTAATCTCACACGTTAGCAAAGTAATGCTCAAAATTCTCCATGCCAGTATGTGAACCATAAAATTTCAGATGTTCAAGCTGGTCTTAGAAAAGGCAGAGGAACCAGAGATCAAATTGCCAACATTCATCAGATCATTGAAAAAGTAAGAGAGTTCCAGAAAAACATCTATTTCTGCTTTATTAACTATACCAAAGCCTTTGACTGTGTGGATCTCAACAAACTGTGGAAAATTCTGAAAGAGATGGGGATACCAGACCACCTGACCTGCCTCTTGAGAAACCTATATGCAGGTCAGGAAGCAACAGTTAGAACTGGACATGGAACAACAGACTGGTTCCAAATCGGGAAAGGAATACATCAAGGCTGCATATTGTCACCCTGCTTATTTAACTTCTATGCAGAGTACATCATGAGAAACACTGGGCTGGAAGAAGCACAAGCTGGAATCAAGATTGCTGGGAGAAATATCAAGAACCTCAGATATGCAGATGACACCACCCTTATGGCAGAAAGTGAAGAAGAACTAAAGAGCCTCCTGATGAAAGTGAAAGAGGAGAGTGAAACAGTTGGCTTAAAACTCAGCATTCAGAAAACGAAGATCATGGCATCTGGTCCCATCACTTCATGGGAAATAGATGGGGAAAACAACGGAAACAGTGACAGACTTTATTTTCTTCGGCTCCAAAATCACCACAGATGGTGAAGGCAGCCATGAAATTAAAAGACACCTGTTCCTTGGTGGAAAAGCTATGACCAACCTAGACAGCACATTAAAAGAGCAGAGGCATTACTTTGCTGACAAAGGTCTGAATAGTCAAAGCCATGGTTTTTCCAGTAGTCATGTATGGATGCTAGAGTTGCACCCTAAAGAAAGCTGAACACCAAAGAAGTGATGCTTTTGAACTGTGGTGTTGGAGAAGACTCTTGAGAACCCTTGGACTGCAAGGAGATCCAACTAGTCCATCCTAAAGGAGGTCAGAAGGACTGATGCTGAAGTGGAAGCTGCAATACTATGGCCACCTGATGTGAAGAGCTGACCCATTAGAAAAGACCCTGATTCTAGGAAAGATTGAAGACATGAGGAGAAGGGGACAGCAGAAGATGAGATGGTTGGATGGCATCGCTGACTCAATGGACATGAGTTTGAGCAAGCTGCAGAAGTTGGTGATGGACAAGGAAGCCTGGTGTGCTGCACTCCATGGGGATGCAAAGAGTTGGACACGACTGAGTGACTGAACTGACCTGAACTAGGCGTAGCTGAGATGCACAGTACACCAGCCGAGCCCTGTGTGCATCAGAAAAAAATCGATGTTTATTGTTGTAGGCATCTCCAAAGTGTCCTGTGTGTTGTTTCACAGCAGTGTTGTAGCCAAAGAGCCCCTGATTTGGTCTCCTGCTGTCTAGCAGCCACTTCTAGTGAAGAATCAGAGCACTGCTCTGGATGTTCCATGTTTCCTCTTGCCAAGACTCACAAATAAATAAAAAAATGAGAAGTAAATTATACTATTTGACCATCATGTTTTCATGAAGCATTAACAGGAATACAGGCAAACTAACTAAATTTTACAGAACCAACTTTCATGTACAAACACATAACCACAGCCTAAATTTACTTGATTACAGTCAGCTTGTCTCTACACTTTGACGCTTTCTAGACCCAAGTGCAGTGTCTATTTAAAATAAAATGCTCAAAAAAATAAAATAAAGTTCTCATTAGTAGGTATTTTAAAAATAAATAGCTATGAGTACATTTTAAAACGTGTTTTCATTAAAAATTATTTGTTTATATGATAAAAACTGTCCCTTTCTAACCCTAAACAAGCCAAAAGAATCCTCTCAAGCTTGGAAATTACTTTTCCTGGAATAATAATAATAATAAAGTAAATAACTTGAAATCAGAGCTGAGAATTAAAATTTTAAATTTGCCATTTTCTTCTCCAGGGGATCTTCCTGACCCAGGGATCGAACCCAGGTCTCCCACATTGCAGGCAGATGCTTTACCCTCTGAGCCACCAGGGAAGCCCCTTTCAATATACATGTTAACATATATTGCATGCTAATGGGACAGTCAGAACTATATATACCCATATACTTCCACCTTGTTTTTATAGATCTTGGGCTCAGCTTCTTTTTTTAAGATTCCTTCTGGAAGTTGTTCAGGACCTATATCTATGCCAGAATCAAATTGCATCTTCACTTATAAATCTTTTCTGTTTTTAGTTACCCCAACTATAATCTCAACAGAGGTTTTTTAGTTTCTTCCTTTCCCAAGTTTCTCCCTACCTTCATCTGTTTCTTAAATAAGCCAAGATAATTTTAAAAGAAAGTGAAAGTCCTAAAGGATGTGATAAGAGCTTACAATGTTCAACTGCTTTTTACCCCAGTACTCTCTGGGATTGTGTTTTTTTCTCTTTGCTCCACACTGTAGCAACTTTTTATAACTGGCCATGAAATTAAAAGATGCTTACTCCTTGGAAGAAAAGTTATGACCAACCTAGATAGCATATTCAAAAGTAGAGACATTACTTTGCTGACTAAGGTCTGTCTAGTCAAGACTATGGTTTTTCCTGTGGTCATGTATGGATGTAAGAGTTGGACTGTGAAGAAAGCTGAGCACCGAAGAACTGTTGCTTTTGAACTGTGGTGTTGGAGAAGACTCTTGAGAGTCCCTTGGAGATCCAACCAGTCCATTCTGAAGGAGATCAACCCTGAGATTTCTTTGGAAGGAATGATGCTAAAGCTGAAACTCCAGTACTTTGGCCACCTCATGCGAAGAGTTGACTCATTGGAAAAGACTCTGATGCTGGGAGGGATTGGGGGCAGGAGGAGAAGGGGATGATAGAGGATGAGATGGCTGGATGGCATCACGGACTCGATGGACGTGAGTCTGAGTGAACTCCGGGAGATGGTGATGGACAAGGAGGCCTGGCGTGCTGTGATTCATGGGGTTGCAAAGAGTCGGACACGACTGAGCGACTGAACTGAATATATAACTATTGGAAACCAGATTATATTCTAGATAAGCTGGATTGAAAGGAGCCAATTTCTTCAACACAAATAGCTGACACTTTTCTCTTTAAATAGTATGATAGCAAGCTTTTTAATTATGGACTTTTCATTGTAGTTTAGCACCCTTATCAAATAATTGTTTTCCACTCATTTCATACAGCAGCATTCTCAAAGGATTGAATATATTAATTCATGTCTGATAGAGGGCTTATTTTGTTTTGCTCTCTTATATGTTTCAAACAAGGGACTGGGATGCAAAATACACCCTGTGCCCCAATGCAATGATAAAAAAGAGGTGCTTCTATGTAGGGAGGGAGGGGGAAAGGGTAGTGTGTTGAAACAGTACATACAGGTGTCTCAAAGAGAGAGCAATGGGGAAGTCCAAGGACAAAAAGATAATTTGTCTTTTAAGGTGAAAATATGCCTTTTGAATACCTCGTTGGGGATTTGGATGGGTGATGGAAATGAAAAGGAGATATTCAGATTTTGTGTTGAAAAGGCACTATTGGCCGGAGGAGACACTGCCTTGAAACAGTTGGTACCCAGGGGTCTAGAACTGTGGAATGGCAAAGGACATTTCCTGAGGCCTAAAAGAGGAAAAGGATAAGAAGAAGATAATATCTAGGGACAGTCAAAGAGATCACCATTTTGGGAACAGCTGGAGAATTGGAACTAAAAATACAGATTGAAGAGAAGAGACAAAAAAAAGGCTGTCACTTGGGTGTGGCCTAGGAAAATATGGCAAATATGGTCAAGTGTATGGGTGAATTTTAGAGGCAGAGAAGAGAAGTCCTACCTGTGGTCTTATTTGGGTAGGATCAAGCTCCTATAGAAACCCAAAGGAAGGGTAATAAATCATAATAAATAATCATTACCTGTACCCAGAACAGGAATTAGAAGTGGAAAGGGCTATTTGAAACTCCATGACTTCACTTGCTGAGCAGTGGTGAGCACATATACTGTATATGAATCGATTTGTGTCAAAAGATGTAGCAGTAACCAGGCTTGTGGCCTTGCATAATAACCCTTGGGTGTAGCTAAATAAAATGAAACCTTATAAAATGAAAAGGTTGTACAAACTCATGCCTTAGATGTCAGCTCTCATGTTCAAGGAATCTGATGCTCTTGTAAAATCCTAATTGCATTTAATCTGTAGATCCATGTTTCTCAATGAGGGAGGAGGTTATTCGGGAATAACTGGAGACATTTTTGATCATCATAACTTTGGGAATGCTACTGGCAGATACTAGGTACATGCAGGGACTCTGCTAAATATTCTACAATGAATAGGGCAACTGCTCTCCTTTCCCCAACAGGGAACTGTCGAACTCACAACATCCATAGTGCTGAGGCTGAAAAACTCTGCTGTAGGCCAAAATCTCTTTGCATCCAATTCTTGTTTACTGATCAGTTAGTTCTTCAGCTCCCCTAAACGATATAGAAAATATTGGTGCTAGCATCCCATTAGAGAGAATAGGCTTAAGCTGAGATCAGAACTTTTTGGGAACAAAGCTGTCCCTTGAACATATTCACTGATAAGGTGAGAATATCACAAACATATTCATGTTACAATAGCAATGGAAAAATTAATTTGTCCTTAATTCTCTACTGAGGCCTATTCAGCAGTGGGAGCAGATTTTAAGAGCCAGGAGATATGGATTCCAATGTGTTTTAGTCTTGTGCTGTCATTATCCAAATGTCACTGAAGCAAGTCACTCAGTCATGGAGATCTGATAGGAATATAGAATAAATACTTCTTTTTGCCTGACATCTGCAGGAGGAAACGGCAACCCACTCCAGTATTCTTGCCTGGAGAATCCCATGGACAGAGAAGCCTGGCAGGCTATCCATAGGGTCGCAAAAAGTCGGACACGACCTGACCTCAGGATTGCTATGAAAATCGAATGAAAGGAGATCTGAAAGTTATTTGAAAAGTCGAAGTGCAAGAACTATATAAAAATGATTTACACTTCTGTTTGACATCATTTCAAGCATTTCCTCTAGCTAAATCTTGTGATCTATGAAACTGAGCTCAACAAAAATTTGCCCTCCAATTAGGAAAAGCATACTAATAGCTATTATCCACACTACAAACAGGAAAACAAGTTTCTATTCACTAGGTGCTGAAAGTCTAGATGGGAAAGGTATCAGTTATCTATTACCACAATATGGCAGCACATAAACTATTACCCAACCCTAAGTGCACACAGTATCAAATCCTTATTGCTCATGTGTCACGATCAGCTAGGTTTAGCCAGGTGGCTCTGTCTTGACTTAGCTTACTTATATATCTGAAGCTCAGCTAGCTGTCAACTGACCTAGGACACCTTGACTGGGCCAACTGGCTCTGCTTCATTTGTGTGTCTCGCTCATCTTTCTGTAGGTCAGCCTTGAGCATATTCTCATGTTAGTAGCAGAGGGCAAACTTCTGCTTACAGCTTGTCTTCTCCTGACCCACTGGTCAAAGCAAATCATGTGGCTGAGCTCAGAGTCAAAGGGTGTGTGTAAATTTTCATCCACAGTGAGCCAGGCACTGTTAAGTGTCCAAGGATACGGATGCGAGGAGTGGTTAAGATTTGAGCCAATGTTGCAATCTATTTTAGGAAAAAACCATAGACACTGGATGATGAAGAGTTATATCCATACCTGATGGAGGGGACTCAGAGATTTTTCTGAACTTTGAGTTGGATGAAGAAGTTACTGAATGTAATGTTGAGTTGACTTGAAGGGGAAATGACTTTGTTTCATGGGTAAGAAGAAGGGTATTCATAAATGTTGAGTGGTCAGAGGATTGGATGGTAGAAAAGACAGCTAACTGTGCATCAAAGTTTGTGTCTCTCTTTCTCCCTAAATTTACGTAGAATTGTATGACTTACTCATGCCAGTGGAATATGGAGCAGAAGTCCCCGTGTCACTTCCAGGATAAGATAGTTATATTCCCTGTTCTCTCTCTCTCCTTCCCATGGCTAGAAGCAAAGTACCTCAACACCCAGGGAGATGATGAGCCACAAGACCTACAGAAGCTGAGTCTCTGAATCTCCATATAAAGGAAAATCAACTTCTAACCATCAATAAAAAACATTGGACCAGTGCCTGAGTTTAAAAGAAGTGGTCATATTAAGCCACTAACTGTTTAGACTAATCTGTCACACCCCCCAGGATTTTCCTACTATCTCACAATTTTAATATAACACTATCACCAATTAAAATTTTTTAAAGAATTAAAATTGTTTTTAGAACTTTAGTATAGCTTCTCATGCAAATTTAAGAAGTTAAATCTCTAACACATTCTCATCAAGTGAATATCTAATCCATTTGAATAGTTTCAGTGATGGTAAACTTATTAACTTCTGAAGTAATCACTTCTGTGTGAGAAAATTCTGTTTATAGGAAAAAATTTCCCTAGTTTGAGTTGCATATATCTCTATATCTACCCATTTATCCATTCTGGAATTAACAAGCTTAACCCTATTCTCTCTTCTAAAGGGTTGATTTTTTTTTTTTTTTTTTTTTTGCGGGCCGGGGTGGGAGGGCCAGGGGGTTGTGCTGCATATCTTGCAGGATCTTCATTTCCCCACCAGGAACCGAACCTGGGCCCTGGCATTGAAAGTGCTGAATCCTAACCATTGGACTGCCAGGGAATTCCTAGGGGCTGATTTTTTATTATTTGAAGACATCTATACATTCTACCTCCAAACTATAATGTCTTTTCTTCACAAGTCAATCATGCCTTAAAAGAAAATAAATTAAACTTTAAACTATCTTTGGAAAACTCAGCAGCAATAATCACTTATCAGGCTTCACTATTCTATGTAAACTGTGATAGGCACTAGTTATAGTAACTCTGTGACACGGTAACTTGTATTGTTAGTTGAGAAAACATACATTAAAAAATCTAATATACAGAATGAAAGTCACAGGATATTTTGGGGCACACACACAAAAAAAGAAAGTATTTGAGACTTTTAAGAGTTCCAAACATAGTGATAGAAAGAGACCACAGTCATTTTACAAATATACGGATTTTACCATGTTGAGATTTGATAATTTTTTGAGGTTTTTGTCCCAATATTTTAACATAAAGAAGAATCTGTATTAACTAAATCAACTAGAAGAATTTTTAATGTAATTTCTAAGAAATTCTATTTTTTGAAGTTTTATAACACCAACATCTTGTATCTATTATTTTTATTTATACTTTTTTCTCTGACTTGAATATTGAGTCAATTATGCAAAGCTTCCAAGAGGAAAGCTTCATATTGAAAACTTCTGACCCTGTTGTGCACTTTCTACGAACGAAACTGATTTTTTCCCTCTCCCGAAAGTGCTAGAATGTGGTTGATGGCGACCTCTACTGGTTCTCAGATAATGTAGCCAAACTTCAACAACTTCAGCAAATGGCAGCTGCTCTTTGGGAGTTACTAGCATGATTTGAAAAGTAAATGTTTAGAAAAAATAACAGATCTCTGCTGGCTTTGACGCAGCTTCAAATTCTATATTCAATCATTCTTTAGTTCAAGAAATGTGTTCTGGGTTTTTACCTCCACCTCCCACCCGTTTTACTTACTCCTGAGAATAAAAGAATAGTTCTTATAGAATCAGGAAAACACAGATTTCAAAAACAATTTTTGATAGATTTTACTCATTACAAAAGGAAGACAAGCTTGTTGTAAAATAAAAATTCAAACAATCATGAACTGATGCCAGTAAAAAAGTGAGAGTCTCTTCATTAGCATTCCCCTTACTTTCAAGGATTCAGATTAATTTACTATGGAATTTTGGCGGGGCGGGGGGTGGGGGGGGTAGGAGGTATGGATTACCTGGTTTGGGATTTTAGACTTAATTTGTGTGAATGGATGAAATTTAAGAGTACATTGTCTTTAGAGTAACAGGGTAGGGAGGGAATACTATACTCTCCTTCCTTGGCCTTTAAGATTTTAATACTCAAGAAGACTGCTCAAGGGCCTTGCTAGAGGGAAAATTTAACCAGTTCTTTCTCCTTAAAGTGTCAAGGTGCTAATATTAATTTTCAAACAGGTAGGAAAAAGAACTACGTGTTCTTGAATATAAGGATCCCAAATCAAGTTTTTCAAAAGTAGGTACTGAGTAAGACTTGATTTTTACAGTTTTAATTTTCAGCGGAAAGCTACTCCACCAGAATTAATAAAAATTAAGTTCTTTTAAAATAATTCCAAATCCCATTTAGAAATATTGCAACAGCAAAAATCACTAAATAATACAATTTCTTAATTCTCTGCACACAAATACAAAACAGTGCCAATAAACAAGCAATCTTAAAGATTCTTGGAGTTCATGGTCTGACTTAGCCTGTTAGAAAAAGAGTATTAAAAAAAAAGTTTTATTCAGGATAAGAATAAGTATTCTGTGCATGTAAGTTAGAAGTTTACTAGCATTTCAAGTTAAAATAATAGTCTTAAATATTTAAAATGGTTAAAATTCTAGCTATATCAGCTCCTTGAAAGTGGAAATTTAAAAAATAAATAGTATTCCAAGAAATTTATTGCATGGGTACAGAATAAAGTATCATTCACCAATAAATGTAAACACTCACTAGAAGATTTAATCACTTTGTGCTAAATTACAGGAGTTTGCTGGATGCTGAAAGCTTTTGAATTAGATTTTAATAGTTGCTTAGGGTAGAGAACCAGCTCATTCTAATGAAGTGAATCAAGCTAGTGGTTTTCAACTGTGGGTTCATAGACCAGCTCTGGTTTGCCACAATATTTTCCCTGGTCCACAATGAAATCAAAACATGAAGATAAACCAGGATGATTTTTCATGAAGCTAAGTACATTAATTTAAAGAATTGTACTTTAAACTCTGCGTCTGTGCTATCAATAATATCTATTATCTTTTTCATAAAAAATAAAATTAAAACTGATCTTATTTGGCAAAAGAAAAAGTTTGCAATACTCTGGTTCCCTCCTCTCCAAACTTTTGAAGTTTTTAAATTTATCTTTAAAACAACAAAGACTGTAGTCACTGCCTTGTCAGTCCTTTTAAGTTTTTCAAAACAGTCATTTTACCCTAACATCTCAGCATGAAATTTCTGAACCAAGTTTCCTCAGGTCAGAGTTGGTACAGCACTTACAAAATTCTCTATTTAACAGTGAGAGCCAACATAACATGTGACTCATCATAATTTCAAAATATCATAGAACTTCTACATTTTGTGGAAAGATTCTTTTGCCTTGTGTTTTTTGAGAAACACTTGTGAAATCCACATATATATCAGTGGGATTTATCTTTCGGAATTGGGAAGATATATTTTGCCAGTCATAAATGAACTGTAATCCCTGTAGACTCAAGTTTAATTCAGAAACACTCTCTCCAGAGCTGCTGAATTTGGCAGTCCACAGTTTCTCCTCCATATGCTATCCTTGGGGGATTTTACATACATTGTCCATAATGGTTTCTACTTAGGATGTCTGGAAAAGTAGATATTATGATCACAGAAGGGCCATTAAAGGGAATTTGAAAACAGATCCATTAAGTTGAAGTATTCAACTGTAAGAGTCTTCAAGTTGGATGGACTACATTAATTAATATTCAAGAAATAACTCCATCCACCCACTGCTTATATCATAGCATCTAACTCCTCATGCTTGTATCGCTAACCAACCTGGTTTGGTAGTCTCCCTGGAGAGGGGAATATTAGCAGAACACAGTGTGCATTAAAAGAACAGCAGATAAATAACGAATTGTCCCTAAATGTGGGCCTCATTTCCATTCCATTCTGTTGTTCGGTGCCTTCACTGTTTTAAATAGCCATCTTTTTTTCATTAATTACATCAGCTCTGCTTTTGTTGTGTCTTGTTGGAAAAGAGAAAAGAAAGTTTCCATTATTTCCCTTCTAGACTGTGGAATGCAGCAGCTGTTGTGTTTGCAAACATCCAGCCATAGCTTAGAATCTCTGGTCAGTTTTTGAGTGGATTTAAAAATACTTTTCTGTATTGTGATGCTCATTTTCCCCAAATGTGTGAGTTTGTGCTTTTCTCTTTCTGCTGTGAAGTCTGCTGTGAACTTACTCTCTTTTTCTCCACCTGGCTGATTTTCAAGCCTTAGAATCGTTCTCAAGAGCAAAGAAAGTATCCCAAAGTTTTCTCAGCTTGGCTCTGTCTCAGCCCTACAACACCATTTCTGAAGGTTTTGTTTTAACTATGCTTCCTTTCCTTCTGTTTAAATGATTTTCAGGACACAGTCTCTCTTCTGCCGTGCCTGTTGGACAGCATCACTGTGGTCCCTGTCATGGGCCACTTGGCAGAGGATGAACTTGCAGTTTTACCTACAGCAGCTGCCTTTGTGGGATGGGAATAACACAGTCATAATGATTCCCTGAATGGGGACAGTACTTTGTGAGTTTTAAAGTTCTTTCCCATCCAGTGACTCATGTGACCCCACAAGGATCCTATGAAGCAAATAGTAGTAGTAGTAGTGTCAGTTGCTCAGTCGTGTCCAACTCTTTGCAATCCCGTGGGCTGTAGCCTGCTGGGCTCCTCTGTCCATGGAATTCTCCAGGTAAGCAGACTGGAGTGGACTGCCATTCCCTTCTCCAGAGGATCTTCCTGACCCAGGGATCAAACCTGGGTCTCCTGCACCACAGGTGGATTCTTTACCTTTTGAGCTACAGGGAATACCCTACAAAGGATGGATGTTATCCTTCCCATTTGATAGATGAGAAGAAATACGGCCCACGGACTTGTGGAATTGGACAACTAACTCTGAGCACTAGAAAAAGCTGCAACAGGAACAAGAAGTTGGGCTTCTGTCTTTTCCCAGTGCTTTCCCCAAAGACTTTTCTCATCTATAAAACGGCAGACATACTACATTTATGTTATGAGGAGAGAATGAAAGAATACAGGTAAGCGCCCTTGGTAAGTGCACAATGAATGTTTACTGTGGTCCTTTGTCTTCAAATTGGAGAAGGAAATGGCAACCCACTCCTGTATTCTTGCTTGGAAAATACTATGGATGGAGGAGCCTGGTAGGCTACAGTCCATGGGGTTGCAAAGAGTCAGACATGACTGAGTGACTTCACTTCACTCTGACTGATAAAGGATGATTGGAAATTGATGTTTGGTTCTAAATGCACAGCCGCAAACAATCCTCCTCCTCCCACTCCCACAAGGAAAACAAGACATGTAGGTTGATTATTCCGCACAACACAACCTGCTTACCCATCAGAGTATGACGCAGATGTGGATAGCAGGCTCTGGATGTATAACCAATCTCACAGTTGGTGGTGCCAGTGGTAAAGAACCCGCCTGCCAATACACGAGACATGTAACCCTGGGTCAGAAGACCTCCTGAAGGAAGAAAGGGCAACCCACTCCAGTATTCTTATCTGGAGAATCCCATGGATAGAGGAGCCTGGCGGGCTATGGTCCATAGGGTCAC